>NW_015623005.1:0-43044 GCF_000320785.1 Rhodotorula toruloides NP11 | reverse complement strand
GGGGGGGTAATATGCGAAACAGAAACAGTGAGGGAGAGTAACATGCGAAACAAGCGAGCTCAACGCTCAACCCCTTTCAACGACGACGCCAGCTGCGACGGTCCTGCCAGCCGCCGCTCCTGCGGTCGTCCCTGCGATCACGCGAGCCATCACGACGCCCACCGTAGCTGTCACCGCCCGAGATGCCGGCATTCCTCGCCCAGCGGTCGTCCCTGCCGTTGCGGTCGTCCTCCCTCCTGTAGTCCCTGCCGCCGTCCCGCGACGACGAGGCGATGCGGTTGAGGAGGCGGTCGGCATCGCGACGGTCCTGGCAAATCTTGCGCTGCTCTTCGCGGTCCGCGTCGAACCACTTGATGAACAGGCTGTTGACTGGCAGTCGCTTGCCGTTGCGACCGATACGGCCTTTGACGCCGCTCATGGCGTCGCTGATGATGTCGCCCGCGATGGTCGGCGAGAAATAGACCTTGATGCACCAGCGCGGCTGGCCTTCGACCGTACGGCCCGGCCAGATGACGAGGCCGACGCTGCGCTCGAGTACGGGTCAGCGCTTGAGCACAGTCCGAGGTACAGGCGCGGAGCGAGAGCGTACATCTTGTCGACCGAGATGTGGAAAACCCTCGCGATCGTGCAGAGGTCGACACCGAGCTTGTTAGGGTTGTCGAAGTCGAAGCAGCTGGCGGCGATACCCTGGACGAGGATCGCATCCGCCTCCTTGATCGCGAGCGGCAATCCACGTTCACCGTAGATGTCGACGCGGATCCTGTGCTGTGCGTAGTCGACGTTGTAGCGGGCGCTGTAGCCGTCTCCACTCAGTCCGCCAGCGGTGACGATGGCGTCGACTCCGTCCTGCACGGCGCGACCAGCGTTGCCGGTGTCCCTAGTGCATAGCATCGAGCGTGAGCTCGGCGAAAGACGTGCGTAGAACTCGCAGGGATCAGGAGAACGCACCTCGGGTCGACCTTCTCAGCGCCAGCCTCGCCGCCGTCCTCCACTTCCTGCTGATCGAACCCGCTCGTCTCGCGGATAGCGCCCTCCTCGTTCTTCGTCTCCTCCGAGTCGACCTGTTCCGCGGAATCCTGGATCATGCCCGTCTCACCGACCGTCTGCTCCGTCTCGCCGCTCTGATTGTGCGTCGCCGCAAAGGTCGACTGCTCCCTCGAGTTATCCTGCTCGACACCGGGGCCGTCTTCGTCGACCCTCCTGCGCTTCGGGGCGCGTCGGTCCGTCGCGAGCTCGGGCTGCGTCGAGTCGGCGAGAGGGGTTGGAGAGCGTTGGAGAGGGTCGTCTTCGGCAAGCTCGTCGGGAAGCGGGTCGACAGCGGCAGGACTCGAGAAAGGGGCGGAAGCGGGGGCGGGGTGCTCAGCAGCGGGGAAGTTGACGAAGTTACCCGCCTTCTTGCAGGGCGGAGAACCGGCGAACCAGAAGCTGGCTGTGAAGCCGTACTGAGCGCGTGGGCAGAGCGGAAGACGTCAACTACTGCGAAAGGAAAGCGAACGAGTCGGAGCGGGCGGACTCACCGAAGCTTTGAGGCACTTCGAGTCCGTCGCGAGGCGGATGCCCAGGTCGGCGTTGTGAATGTGTTCAATCGCCCTCCTCGCCTCCTCCTGCGTCTCGAAGGTAAAGAAGCTAACGAAGATACGGCCCCATGGTCAGCCAGCTCGCTTGCACCGACTTAGCGGGAGAACATGTACGTACGAAAGCTTCCCGTCATCCGAGCACCTGCCTCCACGGATCGCGCCAAGCGTCCTCCCCACGCGATAGAACTCTCCAGAGATCTATACGTTAACGAGCCACGAATGATGCGCGTCAGCTGGACCCGTCACATCGAGCGAGGAGGACGGTGCGCACCTGGTCGAGCGGCTGTCCGCGCGAGACGCCTGTCACGGCGACAATGTGCTCGTGGTCGGCAGGGGGACAGAAGGCTTCGATCGGACTTGACATGGCACTTGCGGGCGTGCGAGGAGGCTGGGGGTGGCAGGCGAGACGACCGAGGACTGGAGCGGGAGAACGAGAAGGGGCGAGTGTTGACGGGCTGGGGAGTGTCGTATGGGCAGGTAGACGGAAATGACGCGCTTCGCGAGACGGTCAGCACTGTCTGAGCGAGGTACGAGTGAGTGGTAAAAGCGAGAGAGGAAGAGGGAGAGGTCGCATGCAAGCTCAAGTCGAAGCACGTCCTCGTGGAGGGCTTGGACAGCCTCGGAGCGTATCTGAAGACGTTATCGACTGCTGCACAGCCTGATCGAGCCCAGCAAGACCCGGTTGACGAGCGACACCTCGTCCTCATCGACCTCGTTGACATCCCTCTCACCGTCCGCTCACTCGCTCGTCCTGCTTCGTCCAGGCTCTTGCAGAGACGCGTTGTCGATCATGGCGGGACGGCCTCCGGACATTCCGTCCTCGCAGCGTGCGCCGCTCGTCCTCAGCGTCCGTGGTGCCGCTCGTCGTCTCCTTCAGACAGTGCGTCCATCTTAGGCTCAAGCGAGGTTGTCGCGACGGGTTCTGAGCGCCGTATGCACGTCTGCAGAGCGACGAGAACCTTCGGCGCCCACCCGCAAGCTCTCCTCTGCACCCTCCCCCCCTCGACCGCGCTACGCCTCGCTCTTCGCGTCTTCCGCCTGTCACTTTTGCGCCTCGACCACGAGTGCCGGTCAGATCGCCCCTTGCGCCTGTGCCCGTCGACTGGACTCCCGCTGCGAGATCCACCTCCTCCTCGACCAGGCCGGAAGATCCGCGGCGCCCTTCGCTCGCCGATTTTCCAGTCGACGCCGCGCCGCAGCCACCCAGCTCGCGTACCAGCTAGCTCTTTGGGGGGCCCGATGTCCCCGCAGCGAGGTCGGGAGTCGGTGAAGAAGATGTTGCAGGCCAACTACTTGGAGGTTCGAGAAGCGCTTGGGGAGCGGGCAGTCAGAGCAGGCTGGCAACGAGCTCGCTCGAGCAGGACGGCGGCGCAGGAGAAGTTGGCAACCACGGTGCGGTCAGGGCGAGAGTGCCGGAAGGTCTTGAACCGCTCGCTCGCGATGAAACGGGTGCGTTGAACCTTCTTCCCTCGAGATTGTCATCAGTGCGCTCACCGTGACCTCGATCCATACAGCCGGGCGCACTACTGGGACCGCACGAGACGTCCACAACAGTGAGGCGAAGACTTTGTGATCAACGCATCAGCTGACAATTTCGCGTCCTCTCACAGCTTCTTCCCCGACTCCTACCGCCTCGTCCGGCTACGACAACTCGCTCAGCGATGTCGCTGTCGACGCTTTCCCCTGTGGCGACGAAGCGCCGGTCATCGCCAATGCGCAGCACTTGCATTCGACGTCTCCGTCGACCCGCTCCTATTCGCCCGAAGTCGTCATGGACGAAGCTGGTGCTTTGCCTCAGCCATCGGCTCCGCAGTTTCCAGAGCCCGAAGATGCGGACGCATCGATGCCCGGCTCAACAACGGTCGTCAATCCAGGATCCGACACCGACTCCGCAACCTCGACCTCGTCGCGCAAGACGTCTGCCGGTTCCTCTCCGCGACCCCGTTCATCCACGCCCGTCAGGCTTGCCGACTTCCTCGCCAACTCGAAGATCAAGTCGACCCGCACGACGGGAACCTCGCGCACCTCGAACGGCGCTCGTCCGCGTGCTCGTTCTTCCGCAGCCTCGTCTACGCGTCTCTCGCACGACACCCTGCCCGACACTCGTTCGGCGAGCTCATTCGCCTCCTCCTCGCGCGTTCAGGTTGAACACCCAATCTTCGATGCGGTCCATCCTGCAGCCGCAGCAAACGTCGAGGCCGGCCGGCACCAAGGCGGGTACGTCGGCGCTGGAGGCGACGGCGACGATCCCTTCGCCTACATTCTTCACAGAATGACGAGGGCGAGCTTGGAGTTCTACCCTTCCGAGCACGTCGCAGAAATTATGGGAACCCCGAAGGCGCGATTGAGGCGGCGAAGCGCGCTCTCCAGCGGCAGCTCGACGACATGGAAGCGCAGGGACGCGAGGCGGCTGAGTCGGCCTGGGGTGCGGAACCGGAAGACGCTGTCTCCGTCCATCTCGCCTTCGGTACAGCACGCGAAGGACCGTCGAAGTGGCTTACGGGGCTCAACATGCCGCTTGCCCGTCGTCATGACTCGACGACTCCCCTCTCGAAGCTCCCACACATCGACAGACTGGTTGTTATCGGAGCAGACGGGATCACCGACGACCTCGTCGCCCTCCGCGACGACTTTCTCTCCCGCATGCAGCCCACCGCCGAGCTGTGCTTCACGATCAACCAGTCGCGCGGCAAGAGCATCGTCGTCACGGTCGAGGACCTCCTCGAAGGCGTCGAAGCGCACATCGCCGAGGAAGACGTGGAAGACGTCAATCCCCAGGTCTTGCAGCTCTTGACCCTCATGGTATACTACGGCTTGACGAGGCGCGTCGGCCAAAGCGAAGCGGCGAAGCGCAACGGTGGCGAGCTTCATCGGAAGAGGAGGACAAGTGCGTTGTTATCGTTTCGCCTGCTTTAGAATCGCGAGCGATGCTGACAATGCGTCCTTTCAGCTCGCCAACGTCCGAAGGCCCGCCGCGGCGCTTATGAAGGACATTCAGGCGCGAGTTGCGACAGCGGCGAGGAGTCGGAGGACGCTCCAGCGCCCCGTCGCAAATTCGCTCGCACCTTCGAACATTCCCAGCCGCAACATTGGCACCTCTATGAGCGGTGCGGACTGAATGTGCGTCTCGGCATACTTCGCTTTCGACCTTGCTGACTACTTGCGTCGTCACCGCCAGGACTGCCCGTTTGTTAACCTGCCAAAGCTCCTCCCCCAGCATCGCCGCGGCGATTTCTGCTGGGGCAGATGTCCCGAAGTGCGTCGAAGCTCTCCTTCTACATACATCAACGGCTGTTCACTCCGCGTCTTGCGCGCAGGGATGCGACATTCTGACCGGCGGAGCGTTGGGCAAGCGTGCTCACATCGCTGCCGAACATCCCGAACGAGCTCTGTGCGATCTTGACGTAAGCGTGGTGCTGCCTGGGTGCATCCTGCGCAGTTGCTGACGGGTTGCTCCTGGCAGACTTGCCCGATGTCGTACGCTGTCGGCCGGTCGCAAGCGCGCAATCTGCAGAACCACGGCGATCAGCATCGTCAAGGCTCGTATTGGCCCTACGGTCTCCAGTCACGGAACCGATGGGTAACGCTCGAGCAGGCGCTGACGCGGCCGCTCTGGGATGGATCGGAAGGTTAAGCGCCGCGCAGCTTCGTTTCTCTTCTCACCTCTCGCTTCAGCTTGCATCACGTTTTCTCCTCGACCCTCTCGTTGAGCGAAGTCTAGTCGAAGCCACAGAATCGTTGCAAATCTACCTACACGTTCGTTCACCCCCAGGTCAAAGCGAGAGTTTGCGGAGCGAGAGAGAAGGGTGCTGCGTCTTCTTCCTCCTTCGCGACCGTCTTGCTCATCAAGTCCTCCATCTTCTTCGCGAGCGAGGCCAGCTGCTCGGACCGCAGACGGTCGACCTGGAGGCGGTAAGGCGTTGCGACGTCGTGGAAGCCATGGCGCCACGAAAGTTCCTCGACAACGTCGGGCCGAATGAGGTCGAACGCCGCGAAGAGCAGCGCCGTGTAACATTCGCGCGAGCCGATGTCGCTGAAGTAACGGAGCAGATCTTCCGCAATCTCAGTCTTGTTGGAAGCGGCGGCGGTGGCGATGGCGTCCTTGTAGAGCTTATCCTCCTTCGAAAGGGTGATGGAGGCGGTCCACTGGTTGTTTCGCGCCATAAGGTGAGAGGCCACTGTACTCGCAGCAATCGTTAGCACGGGCGGTATAGCAGCCTGGAAAGTCGACACGCACATCGTCGGAACTCGAGCAGATCATGTTGCGCGAGTCGCCGACTCAGCTCGGCCGAATCAAACGCGTCGTTCGTGTCGATCGAGTCCCGCAGCGTCTTGTAGTCCTCCTCCTCGATCAGCAAGTCGTTGAACGCCTCGTTCACGGCGGGGATGTTGTTCTTCTGGACCGAGATGAGGTAGTTCTTGATCACTGCGGACGGGGACAGTCAGCACGACTCCACTCGGAGGGACCGCTGGCGACGCACTCGGCAGCTCGTCGGCCTTCTGGAACATCTTGACGACACGCGTGTGGTCGATCCGGGGCGCGAGGACGCTGAGGAGGTCGTTGAGCAGCATGGGTTGTTGCTCGAGGTAGAAGTTGAGCGCCTGTCGAGAGACGCGTCAGCAAGCAGGATTGCGAGCGTAACGACAGCGCAACGCACCTTGTAGTAGATCTCGATGTTGGCGACCTTGACGACGACCTCCTTGAACTGGTTGTGCTCCCAAGCGTCGGCGGACCGCTCCATCATCGCGAGCGCAGCGTTGTCGAACTCGTCGTAGTGGACGTAGAGGAAGACGAGTTCGGGCCAGAGATGAGCCTGCTCGGCGGCGCGGAGGACCTTCGGGATGTCTAGGCGGAGAGGCAAGTCAGCGACAGATCAAAGGCGTCAGAAGCAACTCGACTCACTGATGCGGGACCAGAAGAGCTTGAGGTGCTCCATGAGACGCTCAGGCTTGTACTGCAGGTGGTGACGCACAGCGAGTCAGCACACGCAAGCGAGACAGCCCGGGAGCGGAAAGCGCACCTTCGCGTAGAGGACCGAGAGCTCGGTGAACATGCCCATGTGCGCGCGCTCGAGACCGAGACCCGCCTCGAGGAGCGCCATGAGCTCGTCGACGTAGCCGCGGTACTCGTACAGGCGGACGAGCGCCTGCAGCTCCTCGGCGTGAACAATCAGGTTGAGACCGCAAATCTGCGCGAGGCGGAACTCCTTCTTCTCGATGCACGCCGCGTTGACTTGCTTCCAGACCTGCGTGTTGCCGGCCTTGCGGGCGGCGTCCACGGCGGCCTGGTTCTCGCCGAGGTAGATGAGCGTCGTCGCGAGGCGGGCCCAGTTCGAGATGCTGGTGAAGAGGAGCTTGGCGGCCTCGTACAGGCCCGCATCGAAGGCCTTCTCACCGGCGGAGAGGAGGTCGGCGACGTTGGTCATGCCGAGGAAGTCCTCCATGTCGCGGAGGCGGTCCGTCTTGGCGTACGAGACGGCGAGCTCGGTGTCGATGGCCGGCTCGCGGAGCGTCTTGCGTGCCATCTGGAGGTAGCGGACGAGGTCCTCGCTCTTGCCGGCGCGCGACGCTGTCTCGATGACCTCGAGGTAGTTCGAGGGGTCCTCGGCGCGGATGTACGAGTCGATCGCGTCCTTGATGCGGAGACCGTCGAGCTGCGCCTTACCGAGGCGGGACCAGACGGCGGGCTGGTCGACCTTGTCGGCGTACTGCTGCGCGCGGTCGATCGAGACAATGTACTCGACCAGCACGTTCGTCGCCTCGAGGTGCATGCCGTTCTTGCGGTAGAGCGTGAACGCCTCCTCGTACAGGCCGTGCTCGATCATGATCGAGGCGATCTCCTGCACGTCGAAACCCTCGACCTTGTCGATGTAGCCCATGACGCGGCCCTTGTCGGCGCGGATGGCGGTGAGCATGAGGAGCTTCTTGAGGTTGGCGTTGTCGCTGAACGCCGACTGATCGAGGACGATCTTCTCGAGGAGCTCGATTAGCTCGGACGGGAGGTCTGCGGACAGGAAAGCCTTGACGGTGACCGAGACGTCCTCGGGGTCGGTGGACTCGGGGACGGCGGTCGCGACGACCTGGTCGATGAGCTGGCGCTTGTGCAGGTTGTCGCCCTGGAGGACCTGTTGCCAGAGTTCGAGACGGCGGCGCTTGACGAGGTAGCGAGCTTGGTGCTTGTACATCTGCGGGCGGAACAAGCGTCAGCAAGACAAGGAGGCCAGGCAGAAGGCTGCGATTCTCGCCTGGTTGTCGTTCGTGATCGAGATGAGCTCATCGTCGCACAATCCCTTGGCGTATGCGATGTATGCGAGGTACGGGTCGCGCTTCTCGCAGTACTTGCCGACGACGAGGGGGTCGTAGATGCCGTTCTCCTTGAGGAACGACTCGGGGTCGTTGTTCGAGTCGATCTTGATCTTGGCGAGGGCGTTGTAGAGCGCGGGGTCCTGCTGGCCGGCGGCAATCTTGGCCTCGAGGTACGGCAAGATGAGCTTGAGGCGGTTGCGCTTCTCGACCTCGTCGACGAGCTCGTCGACGGGGACGGGACCGGTGACGCTCGCGAGGAGGGCCTTGATCGTGTTCTCGTCGCAGTCGACGTCGAGGAGGCCGCCGATGACCTGCGGCGTGCGCGCCGAGTTGACGCGCTGAACGTAGACCTCTATGAAGTTGGTCATGCCGTTCTGGTACAGGTAGAGGACGAGGTCGTGGACAAAGTCGAAGCGGTCGCAGACAATGATGAGCGGGAGCTGGTCGGGAAGCTTGGCCTCCTTGAGGAAGTTCTTGACCTTCTCCGGGTTGTAGAAGTTGGACTCGCGGACGATGCGCTCGACCTCGCGGATCTGGCCCGTCCTCGTAGCCGCCTGGATGTACTTGAAGTGCACCTCCGAGTCCTCGCTGAGGTTGACGATCGAGCCGAGGTAGTAGTAGAGACCCTCGGCCGTCTTGAACTTCTCGAAGAGCTCAATGAGGCGGACGGGGCCGATGAGGTCGGAGTACTTGGTCGCGGCCTGGACGACGACCTGGAGGTTCTGGCGGATGTTGACCCTCAACATCTCGTTGAAGCACTCGAGCGTCTGCTCGACCGTCAACTTGCCGAAGAACTCGACGAGGTACTGCGGGACGCAAAACGTCAGTGCGAGTCGGCGACGCCAGAGCAAGAACGGCGCCGACCTCAGCCGGGATCAAGTTCGTGTGAACGACGACACGCTTGATGTCGTTGATGTCCTCGTAGTGCTCGAGCGCGCGCTGGAGCAACCCGGCCTTCTCGCAGAGGTTGGCAATCCGGGGCCGGTCGTAGTGCGAGAACATGTTGTTGCCGAGGATGGCGTCGGCGACCTGAGGCGCGTTGAGGAGGTTCATCTCGAGGAGGCGAGTCTGGAGGTGTCCCTGTTCAGGCTTGTTCTCCTTGAGCGCGTCGAGAAGGAACGACGTCGCCTGCTGGATCATATTCTGCGACATGAAGATGTCGACGACGCGCTCGACGTCGACGAGAGGACCCATCTCGTCGTTGACGAGCTGCGTCGCAAACTCGGCACCGTTCTCCGGATTGAGGCGAGTGACATGCTGGAGGAGGGCGGCGTAGTCGGGCGTGTAGCCGACGCGCTTGGCGTAGACGATGATCTTGGCGAACTGACCAGTCTCGGCGAAGCAGGCGACGACCTTGTTCGGGACGTTGGCGCGGAGGTAGACGGAAAGGGCGAGGGTCATGTCGTGTGTGCGAACGATGTCGCCGAGCTCCTCGCTGCATTCGATCTGTGTGGCGCAAACAGTCAACGATGTGATCTACGAGGATGACGCGCCAACTCACCTTGTCCTCCTTGAGCCACTTCTCAAGGAGCTGCTTGCGTCCCTGGACGAGCACCGGCCTGGCCAGCTCGAGCGACTCGTACTTGTTCAGCTTGCCGCGCTCAAGGAGGATGCCAAAGTACTGCAGGATCGGGCTGAGCTGACCCTGCTGCACCGGCACCCCCTTGAACATGTCGATCGTCTGGCTCGTGCGGAGGATGCCGCGAGGCGAGCCGGCTGCGACCTTGGCGGCGCCGGAGTAGTCGCCCGACTGGAAGAGCTGGGCGAACTGGCGCTGGAAGAGGTCGTCGGCGCCGGGGAGGCCGCCGCGAGAGGCGATGCGGATGGCGAGCTCGGTGTTGTTGAGCGTCGAGAGGATGTACGGGATCATGACTTCCTCGTCGACCGTAACGCTCAAGACCTGGCCCTTGCGGTTGATGCCGATGATGCCGGACGTCGCGCGGTGCTCGCACGTCGTGAACATCGTCTCGCCAGAGATGCGGTTCATGTAGATGCACGCGCCGGATTCGAGGTCGTACAGGTGGATGAAGCCGTACTTCGTCACGAGGTAGACGATGCCGTACCGCTTCGAGACTTGCATGGCGACGGGGAAGTCGTTCGTCGCCTCGGGAGGGAAAAAGACGTCGACAGCCTTCTTGGCGTAAGCCGGGAGATTCGCCTGGTGGTCGATCTCGACGACGTGAAGCTGTGGGGAGCTTCATCAGCACGACTCTACCTTCGAGCGAACGCCACGACTCACCTTGGCACCCGTAGCCGTGCGGACAGCGAAGGTGAACAGCTTGGTGTCGTCGCTCGCGCCCTCCAACCTGATCTCCGCAAAGCTCGCCGCGTGACCCTCAATCGGCTGCGAGACGCCGCGCTCCTTCGAGTAGAGCTGCATCGCACCCTTGACCTTGAACCCGGCGGGGTTGGTCGTGTTGGAGCTAATGCCGACGAGGACGAGCCATTTCTCGTCGGGGGTAACCCGATAATTGATTATCTGGTTACCCGCGAGAGAAGCGTGCCTGTCGAACACCTTGACGGGCGTGTCGGAGGTCTGGGCGTCGGGCTGAGAAGAAGGGGCGTAGCAGGTCCAGTGGTAGACGGCCGTCTCGGTAACGATGCCGATGGTGGTCGGCGAGATCCACTTCCAGAACGTCACGTCCTCGTGCATGAGGTGCGCGCGAACCTTGGCCTTCTGCTCGATACTAAAGATCTGCAGCTGGCGTTGTGCTGTCGAGAGAAGGAGGTCAGTCGAGCCGAGGAGGCGGTGAGGGCGACTGCTCACCTCGCAGCGCAATGACCTTGTCGTCCAGGTGCATGATGGCACTCTCGGCAGAGATGGGACGGCGGACGACGTTGTTCGGGTCGAGCATGTCGATGATCACGACCTGCTTGGCGCCATTCACCTCCTCGCGGACACACACGAAGCGGTCCGACTCGAGCGTGAGCGTCGCGAAGCCGATCGACCCGGGCTGGATACCGAGCGCCGTGAGCTGCACAACGAGTCCGCGTCAGCCTCTCCTCCCTCAGTTAGACGCGAACGCTTCGGTCTCGGGGCGGTGGAGCGCGTGTCGAGTTGGAGGAGCGAGAGAACGGCGAGCGCACCTGCAAGAGCTCCTGGAAAGCGATAGGTCGGTCCACCATGGTACGATCTACCGTGCCGGCGTGTCTCTAGCCTGATCAGGCGGGTGTTGAGAGTCGGGACGGGGTGATGAGGTGGTGGAGGGGGAGAGGAGGGGTTTCTCTGGAAGGAGAGGCGCGCAGGCTTAACGGCAAGAGCAGGCGCGGTCTAGAGCAAGGAGAGAAGGAACAAGCGGCCAGCGAAGAACGCTGTCTTGGTATGAGGACGAAGGAGGGGCGCGAGCGAGTCGTATTGCGACATTACAAGCTCGAGGTAATGGGACGATTACAAAGTAGTCGCGACGTCGACAAGCTTAAAGCGGACAGCGGGACTCTCGCGAAGACCAGAAAGCTGCGAGGAATTGTAGCGAGTTACAACAAGCCGGTGCAAGGCGATACAAGAACTCTCTCCTGCTCGCTCCTCTACGTCCCCTTCGCCGCATTCCGACTCATGCCGCGGATGCGCTCGCCGAAGATGTACAACAGAGGCGCCTACGTGACGTCACAGAGCAACGAGGGTCAGCGGGAGACGTCGGGGAGGAGGAATGGAGGGAAGGGAAAGACGCACAGCAGGACATCCCACAATGATGGTTACGATAGCGAGGATTGTGCAGCCCCAGCCGTAGCCGATGCCGTTAAACACTGCGGGGAGAGGAAGAGCAAGCGGAAACGGGGAAGGTGGGGAGAGCGAGCGGGAATCGAGAAAGTCAGCGAGTGACGGAGGCGAGACCGGCGAAGCGACGTACTGTAAGGCGCGAAGAGCGGGAAGGCGAAGCCACATATACTTCGCAAGCACACAGATGCGGCGAGGGCGGATGCGGCATGCAGGGCTGCAGAACGAGCTGTCAGCTCGCCTTTTCGCAGGCCCGAAGCAGAGGAAACGTACTGAATGTGTCTATGAGGTACGACGTCGATGCTTGGAATACGAGGATCATGCCGAGTCCGATAAATACGAGGCCGATGTCTGCGAGGTGAGTGCGAGGTTAGCGGAAGTCGAGGGAGGAGAAGCGGAAACATGACTCGCCTGGTACGATCCAGTGCAGGCGATGCTCGGCGGACCAGCCGTACAGGAGCAACCCGAAGGGAAGCGAAATACTCGCCGGGACGACTGGAGATGCGAAGGGGTCAGCACGCACAAACGCAGGCCAAAGGCGGAGGACGTACCAAGGGGAAGACGGAACTCGGGACGACCTGGCCCGTGTTCACGCGCCTTCAATCGCCGATAAATAACGTCTAGCAACCGTGCACCGCCTTGCGAAGCGATCATGAAGCCGAGAGCGAGGGCGATGTAGTGCAGCGAGGCGATTCCCGTCGACTGGCCGTACGTCCCTTCGTACAGCTGCGACATAGTCGTGAGGAGGAGATAGATGCATCCATAGATGACGGCGAGGTAGAGGGCGAAGAGCTGGAGGATCGGCTCGTAGGCGAGAAGGGCGAACGGGCGCAACATCCCGTGAAGGACGACTTCGCGAGGGGTCTTCCGCCGCCCGCCGGCCTTGGCTTCGTAGCTCGTTTGCACGCGGTCGGAGTCGCGCGGCAGTCCCATCGATTTCTTGAGCGCGGCGGCCTTCTTTCGCAGGAGGATCGGGCTGTAGGTTTCCCTTAGCCCGATGAGGCCGAGAAGCTGGATGAGGCCGGAGAACTGTGCGAAAGAATGGTCAGGGACGTTTACAGAGGAAGTATGACGCCTCGCAGGAAAGGCTTGCGCGCTCAAGCTGAGAGGAGGGCGGAAGGCGAGACTCACGATGGTGGTCGACCAGAAGATCCACTTGTACCCATCGTATGGCAAGCACTGGACGATCCATCCGCCAATGACGGGTCCCAGCGCTGGTCCCAGCAGCGGTCCCAGACTGTAAAGCGCTGCGCCCTTCCCTCGCTCCTCCGGCCTCCAAAGATCCGACAAGACGCCGGCACCAATGGCCAACGGTGCTCCTCCTCCGAAGCCGGCGAAACATCGGAAGGCGATGAATTGCGATTTGGTCGTTGCGAATGCGCACACGAGGTTGAAGATCAGGTAGAGAACGTTGGCGAGCTGGAGGACGCGGATGCGGCCGAAGAGCTCGGAGGCGGGTCCGAAGACGAGGGGGGAGATGGCGAAGGCGAGGACGAAGATCGAGGTAGACATCTGGATCTCCACCTGCGGGCGAGGGAAGGGCGTCAGTCGGGGGAAAGGAGACCAAGAAGCTGAAGTCGGCGCACCTCGTTCGTGATGTGCAGCTTCTGAGCGACCTGCAGCGCCGCAGGAGCCATTGCTGAGGAGGAGAGAGGTCTGCGCAGCGGGAAAGAGGGTCAGCGAGTCGTTGACGACCTGTTCCTCGCCTCGCTAGTCTGCGGTTCTCCGCTCGAAAGCGGAAAGCGGCGTGAGGTAGTTCACTTGCACGCAGAACTGTCAAAAACTCACGCAAGGAGAGTAAAGCCGGCGACACTGCGTTGGAAAACCGAGTTAGCGGGCGCACTTCGAAGGAGAAGCCAGACGCACCAGATCGTCGCGAGCATCCTCCGCGACTTTGGCCAGTTCAGCGGACACTCTGGGTCATCGTCGCCCTTCCAGCCAACCACGATAACCCCTCCGTCAGACAACGACCCTCTGCTATCCCGTTTCGTCGCGCCCTTCTCGAGGTCCTTGTCCCTTCCGCCGGGTCCGCCGGCAGCCTCCTCTTCTGCCTCATGTAGTGTGGCTACAGCGCTGCGCCCATCGTCGCCTCCTACGGTCGAGCCGTGGGTGTCCCCGGACGAGGTGGAGGTGGCCGACTCGCGTGAGGGCGGGTCGACAAGCGGCGGGACCCGCGCGCCTCGTTCGGGTGCTTGCGAAGCTTCTGGGATGTACGGCTCAGGTGCAGCAGGCATCGTGAGCGAGCATTGGGCGTGTATAGTCGAGCGAGAGAGCTTGGAAAGCAGAGCTTGCTGACGGGGAGAACGGCGGCGCGGACGGAGCAGGCAAGCCGGCCGAGACAAACGACGACGACGGCGACGACGATGCAGGAGGTATAGCAGGACAACACAGGCAGTGCGGGATATCTACTAGGTGCAGATCGAGAGATAGAGAGGGAAGTTGGCGGGTCAGGCGGAGGGCGTGGGTATTGGGCGGGCCGAAGTCGTTTCTGGCGCGGGAGCATGTATGGGAGGGAGCGGTGCCGAAGGGTGGCAAGGCGAGGCAGAAGGCGAAGCGCCGGCCAGGAGTGAGCGGATCTGCGAGATGAGTTCAGGCATCCTGCGAGACAAAAGATTGTCAATGCGGTACTGTGCTAACGAGGTAGAGTCGAGCACCCACTTGTAAGGCTTGGTGACGACAACGTCGATGCCGGCGTCGAGCGCAATCTGGCGCTGGCCGGACCTGGCGTTTCCTGTCAATCCGATGATGGGCTGGTGTCCTCGTCGCTGGCCAGTCGACTCGGCATGTCGGATTGCGCGAGTAGCGGCGAGACCGTCCATGACGGGCATCTGCGAAGACGGGAAGTTAGACAAGGAAAACAAGGTGGTCGAGGCGGGTTAGACGCACCTCGATGTCCATCAAGACGCAGTCGATTGTTCCGTCCGCACGACGCTGCAGCTGGTCGAGCCCTTCTTGCCCGTCGCAGGCGAGGAGGACCTCGCAACCTTCCTTGGTGAGCTGTCGCCGAAGGACGGTGCGGTTGATTTGGTTGTCCTGCAAGAGCGAAGAGCGTCAGATTTTTCCTCAACTTCACCTCGTCTGCACATGAGCGCGGACGCACCTCGCAACACAAGACCGTCATCCCCTTCAACGGCGCATCCTCCCCTCCCCTCTGTCCAACAGTCATCTTCAATCCTCCAACAGGCCCACCATAGCCCTCCGAGAACGACGCCTGCTGGTCTCGGAACGCATCGGGGTTGTCGACCGCGCGCGCGGTGATGAAGCAGCGGAAAATCGAGCCTTTGCCGACTGTCGAGGCCACTTCAATGCGGCCGGCTTGGAGTTCGCATAGATCTACGGAAAAGGTCTGTCAGCTGCTGGAGCAACGATTCAGAAAGACGAGCGAGACAGACTGCGAGCAATCCACAAGCCGAGTCCCGACCCTCCCCAAGTCGTGTGCGTGAACGGCGACGCCCTGCACCGCGGTGAGCGTGAGTGGGAGAGCGTGGGAAATGGCGTCACCCTTAACTCACTGCATAAACTTCGCAAACAACCGACTCGTCTCCTCCTTCGTCATCCCCGGACCCGTATCTTCGACCGAGAAAAGCAAGAAAATCGGTTGACCAGCTTCGATTCGCCGTACATCGTCTTCGCCTTTCGGAGGCACGATGGGTGCGTCGTCGGCGGGTCGGGTGGAAGAGAGCTCGACGGAGAGGGTGACGATGCGGCTTGAGGATTTGGCGGTGAAGCGGATGGCGTTGGAGAGGAGGTTGACAATGATTTGCGTGAGGCGGGCTGCAATCGAGGACTCGGATGAGCGTAGGTCGAGACAGTATCCGAGAGCGTGACGCACCTGGGTCGGCAAAGACGCGAGCTTTCGGACCGAGACGAGCGAGAGACGAGCCGATGATCAAGTTCAGCTCGATATCCTTCGTCCGGCACTCATTCTGCGTGAAAGTGCGTGAGCAGCTGATGGGTACGAGGGTAAGCGGACGACACACCTTGAACATTCGGCAGATGTTGCGCAAGCTCGTGGTCAAGTCGAACTCGATCGGTGCGATATTGTATTTGCTGAGCTGGATCTGCGCGAGGCCGAGGATATCGTTCGCGATCCGTTCCTGCGCCATTCCGCACTCGGTGATGGCATCGAGCGCTTCGATGTCTTCGTCGAGGTCGTTTAGGGCGGAGCCGGCGAGTTCGGAGGGGAGCGCGTTGCGTTGTTGGAGGACGACGAGGGTGTCACGTAGCTTCTGGAGAGAGGAACGAGTGAAGTCGCTGTTCTGCAGGATGGCGCTGATCTGCGCGCGCGACGAAATCCTGTCAGTCTGCCTATCTCTTCAACCGACCAAGCGAACGAAACGCACCGGATTCCGAATCTCGTGACTCGTGACATCAATCAACAGCTCCTGCTGGCGCTTCTCCTCGACCGCAATCCGTCTGCGCTGCTCCGCCTCCTCCGCCTCCTTCTTCGCCCGCGCCTCTCGCTCCTTCGAGACGTTCAGGATCGCTTCTTCTGCGCGGGCTTGGGCAGTGACACTGTTTCGCTCCCGAGTCAGCGTACGACTCGCGAGGAGACGAAGGAGAGGGAGTCGGAGACGAACTCGGTCGTGCTGCCGATCCAGCCAGTCGCCTTGTCCTTCTCCCGATGGTTTGGCGTGATCTGTGTCAGGCAGACTCGGCCGTTCTTGAACTTGAACTGGATGCTAAGCGAATCGCGCGTCTCGAGCGTCCTGAAGACAGCTCAAGTCAGCGGGGAAAGAGGGGAGAGCATTGGGGAAAGAGAACGGGCTTGGCCCAGGCTTGCATGACGCGGTCGTGGTCTTCCGGTCTGCGCAACACTCATAGTCAGCCTCGACGGGCCTCAATACGCCCTCAATCACCATCAGACTCGAAAAAGCACCGCAACTCACACTAGATTCTTCATCCAATTCTCCAACGGTTCCTCCGGGTCCATCCCAACAATCGCATGCCAAGCCGGGTTGACATTCAAGAACGTCCCGTCGAGCGCATGGCGCGAAAGGCCGACGGCGCAGGTGTCGGACAAGATGGCGAGTTCGGTTTGCAGTTGGGCTTCGCGCGCTTGGGAGGCGGAGACGATGGCTTTTTGTTCGTCGATGCTGCAAGACGAGTTGAGTGGGCGTCAGAGAGGGAGTTGAGTAGAAGGAGGGATATTGTCGAGACTCACTTCTCGAGGTAGCCGCTGTACCCCTCCATCACGCCCTCGATGATGACCGGCTCAATCACGCACACCCTATTCTGCTCCTTGTCGCCCATCAACCACCTCCACTCGCACTCGTCGCGCCTCAAAGGCGAAGTCGCTGCGATTTCTGCGTAATGCGCAAAGACTCGCTCCGTATCATCTGGATGGATCCGGTTGCCCCACGAGTCGTTGGACTCGCCTGGACCAATTCCGATCGTCTTGCGCCAAGCCGGGTTGGCTTGCGTGACTTGGAGGTCCTTGTTGACGCGGAACATGCCGATTGGCGAGTGCCACAGCGTGAATGCGAGTCCTTCGAGGCTCGTCGCGTCCCGCACGCGGTCCGCAGAGACTTCCAGCTCGCCCAACCGTACCACTCCAGCTCGTCCTGTCCTTTCCTCCTGAACAGCCGCCGACTTGACGCCTCCTCCGTGAACCAACTCGACGGCAGGCAAGTGCGTCAAGACGGTGTACCCATCCCTGACGGAAGCCCGCCATCGCAGCTTGGGGAAGGAGATGTTCTCGTCGAGCTGGAGGGCGATATGGCGTTGCGAGGACTGGCGAGGGCGTTTACGAGGAGAGGACGATGAGGAGGGGAAGGTCGCGACGCCTTCGAGAAGCCATTGCCGGAGTTGAGCAAAACTTGGCTCGTCGATTACGTCGAGGAGGGTGCGCTCGATGTCGTTCAAAGGGTGAGGGAGCGTTGTGTCGTCCGACAAGACCTTGCCCTGGGCGAGGAGGGCTTCGAAGGCGAGGTTCTGGTACGCGGGCGGGGCGATCGCGTCTCGGGTGAAGGTCGAGTGGGCAAAGACGCATGCTGGCAGCGGCAAGTCGTCGAGATAGTCTGCGAGCGAGGGCGGCACGACACTTCGAGTTCCATCGGCTGCTCGATCGGGTTTATCGAGGCGAGCGCTGCCCGTGGACGCTGCGGGCGGGTCCCGCATGGCTCGGCGCGGCGTGGCAGCCAGTTCAGCGCGGTTGGACACGCGAGCGAGGCAGGCGAAGCGGTGTGAGGACGGCGAGCGAGTCGCTTCCCCTTGACCTCGCAGGGAAGCGAGAGCAACCCGGCGCCGTCACAGGGGGAAAATGACGGCGTTAAATGAAGCGGTCTGGATGCGAGCAGAGAGCCTGTTGGTCGCAGTAATGCTGGGCAAATAAGAGCGGGCACTTGTGGCGAGGGAAGGAGGGAAGGAGGGAGGAGGAGAGAACAGCGACGGACCCCTGTCCACTTCGACTTGTCACTTCTCTCTGAAGGGTAGGCCAGCGAATTGTGAGCAGTCTGAAGATGAATTCAAGCAGCTTCAGCGAGTCAAAGAAGCGGCGAGTGAGGCGCAGCGGACACTCTGCTCCTCCTCTCTTGCCCTCTCACCGCGACTCGCTCTCACACGCTCACTCCATCCGAGCCAGCCCTCGCTACCCTGCCCACCATGTCGGACGACGAGTTTGTGAGTCTCTAAGCTTGCTCAATCGAGCGCACGAGGTGCTGACACTGCTCCACTCGCTTTGACAGATGATGGACGAGGACGAGGTCAGTCTCCGCTCGCATGCTTCGTTGGACCCGTGGAAGCTGTTGCGAGCTATCCTGTGGGCCCTCGAAACTGTCCATGGCGAGACTGACTTCCTGCACACCCTCTCGTCGCCGCCCTCAACCCGCTGCCCCACTCCCGCAGGACTACGGCTTCGAGTACGAGGGATCCGACAACGAGGACGATGTGGTGGACGTCGAGAACGAGTATTACACGGCAAAGTGTGCGTCCCGAGTCCGACGCAGAGTGGTGCGAGCGAGCTAAAACCCATCGTCCTCTCCTCGCATCCTCCTCCTGCTGTACCGGATGCCCTCGTCCGCCTTTCTTTACAACCGCTACATGCAGCGCAACGCGACACGCCCGACGTCGCGCTCGCCTCGTTCCAGAAAATCATGCAGGACGAATCCGACCGGAATGACCAAGGCGAATTCGGGTTCAAGGCGCTCAAGCAGATGACCAAGCTGACCTTCCGTCTCGGGCGGTACGACGAGGCTCTCGCGCATTACAAGACGCTGTTGACGTACACGAAGAAGGCGGTCACGCGCAACGTCGCGGAGAAGGCGATCAACCGCGTGTTGGATTATGTCAGTGCTGAGGAGGGGATCGGGCTGGATAAGATGCAGGAGTTTTACGAGGTCACGATGAAGGCGCTCGAGGAGCAGAAGAATGAGGTGCGTGCCGACGAATCGTGATTGGGAAAGTGCGCCGCCTGCTCATGCGGTCACTTTCCTTCTTTCTTTGCTTCGTTCCGCGCGCAGCGCTTGAGTACCAAAACGAACCTCAAGCTCGCCAAGCTCTGGCTCGACCGCCACGAATATGCCCGCCTGAACAAGGTCTGTCTCCTGCCCTCCTCTTCCCGCTCCGCTCGCTCACCTCGCTTCTCCGCAGATCCTCCGCGAGCTCCACGCCCAATGCGCACCGACAGACGACGGTGCAGACGTCGATTCGTCCAAGGGGACGACGCAGCTCGAGGTCTATGCGCTCGAGATTCAGATGTATGGCGAGATGAAGAACAACAAGAAGCTGCGGGTGCGTCGGCGTCGCTTGGCTGTCGGAAGTTGGCCAAAGCTGGCTCATAACTGACTGTGGAGCTTGACGTCGTGGCTTACAGGAGATCTACGAGAAGTCGCTGCGCGTCCGCTCGGCCATCCCGCATCCTCGCATCCAAGGCGTGATCCGCGAGTGCGGCGGCAAGATGTACATGTCCGAAAGTGCGTCCCGCTCCTCACTCCCTCCTTCTCCACTAACCCCGGCTCGGCAGAGGACTGGACGAAAGCCCAAGTCGATTTCTTCGAGGCGTTCAAGGCGTACGACGAGGCTGGGTCGCCGCAGAGGATTCAGGTCCTCAAGTACCTCGTGTTGGCGCACATGTTGACCGAGAGCGAGATCGACCCGTTCGACTCGCAGGAGACCAAGCCGTGAGTCGTGTCGGCTTCGTTCGACTTTCACCGAGGTTCTCTGGGCCTCGACCCTGAGTAGTACTTGGTGAGTTAGTGAGAAGAAGCTCACGAATCGTACGAGTCGTGCAGTTACAAGAACGACCGCGAGATCGCTGCGATGCAAGCACTCGTCTCTGCCTACCAGCGCCGCGACGTGCACGACGCCGAGAAGATCCTCCGCAGTGCGCCTGCCTCTCCTGGCGGTCCTACATTCTTGCTCACCTGCTCGCGTAATCGCAGCGAACCGAGAGACGATCATGGACGACCCCTTCATCCGCTTCTACATCGACGACGTGCTTCGTTCACTGAGGACGCAGTGGATCCTCGAGATCATCAAGCCTTACAACAGGATCGAGATTGCCTACCTCGCGAGGGTGAGTTCGAAGCTTCCGCACTGTGGGCTGTCTGGCTTGGAGCGCAACTTGCGCTGCGAGCGGGACTGACGATCCAAGCCCGTGTAAACCGATGTTGACTCGGTTCACACTCGTTAGCAACTGGGCATCCCGAACGAGCAGGTCGAGGAGATCGTCGTCTCGCTCATCCTCGACGAGAAGGTGCAAGGGCGGATCGACCAGGTCTCTGGGCGGCTGGATCTCGACAGGCAGTGAGTTACCTCCGTTCTCCATTCACAGTCGGCCGACGCGGCATGGCATGCGGAGTTGACGCCGGCAAGGCGATGCTCACACTCGACACATCCCGCAGCACCGCCCTCGAGACTCGCCGCTATCAGTCACTCGACCGCTGGACCTCCCAGCTCGTCTCGATCCAGAACCAGCTCCTCTCAAAAGCCGCTCAAGCAGGCTCGGACCGGAACGGACCTGGCGGAGGAGCCGGCGGGTCGATGGGCATGGGAATGGGCGGCTGGCAGGATGTCAGTCCGCAGGTGTTCTGAGGAACGGCAGGAACTGGAAGGAGTCGCTTGTAGTTGTGTCGTCGTTCGTCGTTTCTGTGCTTCCGCTCGCCTCCCTCGCATGCATTGTAGATACCCACTCGTCGTTCATCTCGCTTCGCGTCACGGTGGAAGCAAGCGTTACACCGTACGATAAGCTACTCCCTCAAGCTACAACTATGCAAGCTGTTCCGTCCGAAGCAAGCGAGCGATCCATCCGTTCAAGCGGCGACAAGCGAGAAGCGATTCCTTCGGCTCTCCAACCTAGCCGAGCCTGCGAAACGAGCGAGGCATCAGCACGGTAGGAAAAGGAGAGAGAGAGAAAGGTAATGACGCACACAGCAACCATCGCAACGCACTCGCGGTACATGTCAAGAAGCGGGGAGAGGTGAAGACGGCCGGTCGCGACGGGAGCTTGCGGTCCGCTGTTAAAGAGAGTTCGTGAGCTCGTCGATACAATGATAGCAAACGTGGAGACGTACTCGGGTTTGTAGAGGAAGCCGCAGATCAGGTTCATCGTCTTGGCCTGCTCGAAAGCCGCCTTGACCGACTCCCTCAGCTCCTTCGTCGCGGTCGACGAGGCGTTCGGCGCCGACGGAGCCACTATCAAGTCGAGGAGGTTGTGGAAGACGAGAGGGGAACGGTCGACTTCCTGGCGAGTCGTGCCGGGCAAGCCAAGCGAGCGCAAGAAGCCGGCCGACGTGAAGAGGATCTCGTGCGCTGCGAGATCACCGTGTCAGCGGCGTCGGGAGGAGGTAGAAACGCGACGCACTCGTGCGCTTGACGATCGAGACGCGCTCGTACGTGACCTGAATGTCGAGCATGCGCTGCTCGAGCGAGACCTTCCTCGACTCCTTCTGGAGAGGCGGGACGAGCTGTCCCTCTTCCGTTGAGGCGCGCGGCTCGCTGGCAGTCGTCGTCTCATCCTGTTGGTCATGCGTCCCTTCCTCGCCGCCCTCGCGCCTTTCGCGAGCCTCGCGCTTCTTGCCGAAGCAAGGGAGGAGCTTCCTAATCGAAAGGCCGACGTCCTCCTTCACCTCCTGGACGACCGACGTCGCCCTGCCTCCTCCGTCGCCTCCACGCTGCTCGTAGCGATCCTTTTCCTCGTCTCCTTCGCCCTCGGGCAACGGAATCTCCTCGTCGAGCGCCTCCTTCGTGGGAGGAACCGGACGCTTCGCCACGTCCTGCGCCTCGACCTGGACCGCAGGTGAGAACGAAGTCATGTCGGCGCGGAGGTCCTGGTCCTCGGGCAAGATGAGCGAGAGGTCGGTGCCGGTCGTGAGGGCGCGGGTCTGGTCGACTTGGGCGCCGAGGAAGTAGGCGATGTTGCCCTCGCGGTCGCGGAGCGGGAGGATGTAGAGGAGGTTGAGGAACGGAGCGCCGGAGCTCCTGTAGTTCAGCACGAGCTGGAGGACCTCGTCGGTGTGCTCGAGCTGGCTGCGAATGCTGTTGACGGCCTCCGGCGCCGTCGCCTTACCCTGGAGGAAGCTGAGGGCACGAACGAGGTGACGGTCAGTGCTGTTGCTCGAAGGCAGCGAGCCTGTGTTGGCAGCAAAATGCGTCGTCCTCATTTGCGAAGGCCAACGCACCGGCAGTTGCGACCAATGATCTGGTTCGTCGAGTAGCCCTGCAGTACGAGCAGTGAGTAAGCAGTTGCTAAACCTCGCATAAGCGTGCCCTACGCACCGTCAACTCCTCGAAGCCTGGCGAGACGAGGACAATCGGGTCGTCCGGCAGCCTCGGGTTGGTGAGGAGGAACGCGGACCCGATGCCGCCCCTGTCCTCCTGCGGCAGGTGATACTTGGCGAGCTGCTCCTTCGTGTGGCGGACGAGGCGGGACTTGATGAATCCGACGAACTCCTTGCGGTAGAGCGACTCGAGGAGGTGCTTCGATGCTTCATCGAGTCCGAGCGCACCTCCGCGAGCATTCCTGAGCGTCGAAATGTACTTGCGCTTGACGTTGGGCGGGAGGTCGGGGACCAAGTCGTCGTGCGGGTGGCGAAAGTAGACCTCGTTGATCGCGGCAGCTCCGCGACCAGCCTGCTGAAGCATGTCCTTGAGAACGCGGGTGTCCTTCCAGAGCTCGAGCTCAGCGAGCGAACGACCTTGCGGAGCGACCGAGCTAAGGTAGGCGGAGAACTGGGCGAAACCCTGTGGCGTGTCGAGGAAGGCGGCAAAGCGAGGCAATGACAACACGCGGGAGAGCGAGTACGAGATGCTCGCTTGCATCGGCGTCAAAGGAACGTTGTACGGCTTCGAAGTCGTCCCTTTGATGTGGCGAGTCTCGGGAGTCGTCTCGGGGAGGAAGGGGAGGTTGGTCGCGGGGAGGTGCATCGGCGGCGGAGCTTGCGGAGCCCAGTCGCTGGCCGACGTCGTGTCGCTCTCGTTGGCCATCGTCTGCTTCTCGCGGAACGGGAACTCTGCGGGTCGATCGACTTCTGTCAGCGAGAGGAGGACTTTGGCCGACGCGGACGTCTCGACTCACCCGTCTTCTTGCCGGTGTGCGAGCGCGAGACTTGCTGCCCGCTACTCTGAGGGTCGTAGCCGGTGCTGCGCGGGCCGTCCCTGCGCGGAGAGAGACGAGGCGGGAGTTTCAGTGTCAGCGGGAGCGATGAGGCGAGCGGGAAGCTCACGGGCGCTGGGCGGCAGCGGTGGTTCCGCCGGAGGGCTGCGCAGCGTAGTCAGTGTGCTTTGCACCCTCCATCGTGCCAGGCGAAGCGGGTGGGTGGGAGGACGGAAGGTAAGAGGAGGGAGCGAGGGCGGGGCAATGGCACTCGGGTGCAGCAAAGACGTGAAAGGGCTCGGTGCAGCGCCTGCAGGGTATCAGCGACACGATAAACTGCAATAGTCCGTACGGGGAGGCGAGAAGGTCAAAGGATGGGTCGCTGAGCGAGGTGCGGAGCAGACCAATGTAGGCGGGCGGGCGGAAGAAGCGTATGTACTGGTTACAGACAAACGGATATGTACATGATCTGACCATGGCATCTAGGCGAATCTGCGAGAGAGGGCAAGGAGGAAAGGAACGTCGAGGTCAGCTTGACCTTCTCGAGTCGAGGAGAATGCAGCGAAACTCACATCGCGATGTAGGCAATCACCTTGCCCGTGTAATCTTGCATAGGAGAGAGGTGAAGGACTCCCGTAGCGGTCGGCATCGACCCCGACTTGACGGGCACCTTGACGCCGCAAGCCAGGCTCGCCGGCTTGCCCTCCTCGACAGTCCGCTTGATGGCCTTGCGCAGGTCGGTTGTCGAGCTGGTCGAGTCGCCCTTGACGAGGTCGAGCAGGTCGAGGCCGAGGAGGGGAGAGTCGTTCATCTCGGCCGGCGTCGAAGCGGGCAGACCGCAGAATCGCAGGAAGGCTGACGAGACGTGCTGGATAGCGCGGCCCTCCGCGCGGAAGACGCAGACCTTCTCATAGGTGGTTGCAAACTCGTCGATGCGGCGCTGCAGAAAAAGCTGTCGTCAGCAGGAGTCGCAGGTGTGGCAAAGGTAGAATGCTCACCTCGACTGTACCCTCGCGCACCGTCATCTTCGGGCTCTGGTGGTTGTCGATCGCACCGTTGAAGCTGCTCGACCGCCTGTGTGCTTGCTTGTTGCCGCCGAACTTGAAGACGTGGCTCAAAGACGGGCTCGTGAAGAGCGAGGGCTTCGACTTGCTCGACTTGGCCGCTTCGCCTTCCGTATTGGAAGGCAAGGCAGGCGAGGAAGCGGGCTCGAGGGGCGGCGTAGCGTCGCCCGAGACGGTCGAGGTTTCGCTCGTTGTCCGAGTCGGCGGGGCAGGCCTCGCTCCGGCGTTCTGAACACCCGGCGAGAACTTCGATAGGTCGACGGGTGGAAGCCATTCATCAGCAGACTCGGCAGCATCAAGCGAGAGGTGCGAGATCGAGTCGGCGTCGAAGGTGTCCTTGCGCGACGAGAGGAGGGAGAGACCGGAGGAAGCGGTGAGTGCGCCGGTAATGTTCGTCTGGCCGCCTGCGGGAAGGGAGAGTCAGCCTTCGGTTCGGCAACGGCTTTCAGCAAAGAGCCGCACCGACAAAGTAGGCGAGTTCGCCGGACGGATCGAAGAGAGGGAGGATACAGAGAAGGTTGAAGAAAGGGTTGCCGGCCTTGTCGTAGTTCAGCAGGAGTTGCGTGATGGCTGAGTCCAGGAGAAGCGTCAGAGAGGGAAGGTAGCGGGAGGGAGACACCCAACTCACGCTTGTGCTCCGCAATTGCAGTCCGAATGGCGGAGACGTCCGTCGGCGCAGTCGCCTCGCCCTGCAAGAACCGGCAGTTTCGTCCGACGATCTCCTCGCGCGAGTAGCCGGTCAAGGTGCAGAAGGCGGGCGAGGCGAGAACGATCGGGCAGTCGTGCAGGCGAGGGTTGGAGAGGACGAAGGATTCGCCGCTGCAAAAGAGGCGGATCAGTAAGCCACAAGCTTCGGAAGGGACGCTTGACGTACAGTCCAGGGACGTTGTCCGCGCCTAGCTTGCGCTTCTCAAGATGCTGCTTGGCATGCGAGAGCAGTCGGTGCTTGACGAACGCCTGGCAGAAGCGAGGGAGTCAGCGAGGCTCATGAAAAAGACGGAATGGGTGGACGCACTTCGAACTCGCTGGCATACAGACGTTCCAGCAGCTTCTGACTGGTCTGGTCGACCGCGTTCCGTGTGTCGATGATCTTGCGCAGACCCTGAACTGCCGCCCTCAGCTCGACGTTCTCCAAGTCGACGTCGCGCTCTGCTCCAGGCGTCAAGAAAACGTCCCTCACGCCCCTTGCGCCCGCGCTCGCTTCGGCAGTAAGGCAACGGAGCTGGTGCAGGTCCCGCCAGAGGTGCAGCGAGGCGAGGTAAGGCGATGAGAAGGCGGTGAGGTAGTCCTGGAAGGTCTCGAAGCCGCCCGCGCTCGAGATATACTCCGCGAAGGTCGTAGGCGAGAGCAGGCGCGAGAGGGAGAAAGCGATTGACGAGCGGAGCGGAGTCGGGTTCGGGTGCGAGGTCTTCGAGGTCGAGTGTTCGGAAACGGCGGGGAGGTGAGTAAGCTGGGCTGAGAGCGTGCGTCGAGAGAGAGGCGCCCAGTCTGCGGCGTCGGCGCGGCGACGAGGCGTCGGAGCGATTGCTTCGACCGGCTGTGACAGTATTGTTTGTCAGATCTGGACGTCTAACCGACGCGCAGGGACGAAACGCACCTGACGAATGTCGTCCCTGGCCTTCAGAACAGCAGCGGCGGCCATCACAGAGAGTTAGGAAGAAGGCGGACGCGTGAACGAGCGCAAAAGAGATGAGAGATGAGCAGACGGAGTGACGGGGACGGGGCGAGCTACTAAGTCGCGCGGATCGGCGGCGGACGCTGACCGATTCAATCAAGGTGTCGGCGAGCTGAGCGAGTCGTGCGACGCAGCCGGACGCGCGGAAGCCATCATCTCTTCCTCAGATCGACCCTCGACGAGGCAAGGGGTGCCTTGCCGTCGCCGGGCAGATGGCAGGCAAGTCTGCGCAGCTACAGCCAAGCCTGCGCTTGTCGTACGGTGCCAGCGCGGCCGAATCAAGCGGGCTGGACGAGATCGACGGAAGGGGAAGGGGAGGCTGGCGAAGGAAGGGAAGGCGAATCGGCGGCGGAACAGGGACAGCTGGCGGAACGCTGGCCACGCGAAGCGAGCATCAACGAAGGAACATGAAAAGAGAATGATGCACTGCAACCGCTTCCGCCCGCACAACCGCCCATGGTCGACAAATTACTCCTCGTCCGCCGGCGCCGCTGCTGCCGCCCGCTCGCTCGGCTTCTGCGAATACTTGCCAAATCGTGCGATAGGGTCGTCCCGTCGTGCGCCGAGGAGATCCCACTTGAGCTGCAGGAGCACAACGAGTGAGTAAACCGTCGGCGAGAGGGGGAAGTCGGACGCACGTCTTGTTGGTAGGAGACGGCGAAGACGAGCGACGGGAAAACGACACCCCAGATGACGGCGAGGCGGGTCGTTCGGTTCGTGAAGCGGAAGTGCTGCCACACATTCTCCCTCTGCGAGCGAGAGAACGAACGAGCGATGAGGTCGACTCGCCGAAGGTCAGCTTGCGGGCGACAACGGCGAGCAAGCGGGTCAGACGCACCATGTAGGCAAACGCCTCCACTCCCGGGTCAATCTGCGAGCGTGTCCATGCACCCAGTCAGCGAGTGTGTCGAGTTGTGCCAGCCGGAGGGCGATGTGAGCGGGGGCGGCGAAGCGCACCTTGACAGGGTCTGCGGGCGTGCAGAATAGGTCAGTACAGTCGCTAGAGTGTGTCCGAGAGCACTGCACGCACGGTAGCCTCCTGATCCTCCCATTGTTGCGTGTCGTGGCCTTCCAACCCTCGAGGGCCCCCTCTCTCTCAGGTTGACCCCGTCACTGTCACCGCTCTCGTCTTTTGCTGCCTGTTTGAGCTTGCGCTACTCTCAGATGGACCGTGGCTACCGCTCCAGTTCGTCTCGCGCCGGTCCAAGCGACGAGACAGCCTCGAAGCGGCGCCGAGTCGAAACACTCGCTCCCGAGACCGCTCACGAGCGACACCAGCGCCTGTTCCGCCTGAAGCAGTCGTACGAGCGTGGGCGAGTACCGCCTAAGCCGCAGTCGAAGCACGAGCTGGAGATCCTGAAGGAGCGGCACCAGTACGTTCTCCTCACTCGTGTCAACTTCAGCTCGTCCCGACCTATTCGTTCCGATCTTACAGATTCGTGAGGGATAGCGACGTCGATCCTGCGGCACTGACGTGGGAGGACCAGCTCGCCTACAAGTACTGTGCGTTTGACACTTTTCGCTTTTTGTCTTTTCGCTGGCTCACTCTCAACCGCTCTCCCACAGACGAGACTCTCTTCAAAGAGTTTGCAGTTGTCAACTTGAAGCACTACAAGTCAGGCGCAGTGCGCCCACTCCCTGCTCTTCTTCTCCTCTCTCGCTTACCCGCCCTGTCGCGCAGATCGCCCTCCGCTGGCGCACCGAAGACGAAGTCCTCTCCGGCATTGGTCACCTCACCTGCGGTTCCCTCCGTTGTCGCTACCACGAGCCCTCGCCCTCCATGCTTGCCTCTCTCGAAGACCCGGACGTTCCTCCCGACCCCGAATCAACCGCTCCGCTCGTCGAGACTACCCTAGAGGAGCTCGAAATGCCGTTCGGATACCTCGAGGGAGGGGTGAAGAAGACTACGTTGGTCAAGGTTGTACTGTGTAGGGAGTGTGCGAAGAAGTTGCGGCATGGGCGGAAGAAGGCCAAGGAGGAGAGGGAGAAGATGGCGCTGGTCGCGGCGGGCCGGACGAGTGTTGCAGGTCCCCGTGATGAGGCGAATCGACGAGATGGAGAGCGGATCAGGAGCAGACATGAAGAGGGAGAGGAGCGGTTTCGTCGAGACCGGCGGTCAAGCGGAAGGAGCGGATCCAGCGAGGACGAGGATGCCGGTCCGGGACTTCCGCCCGACCTCCGGGACGAGCGACGGCGACGACAGAGCACTGAGGCGCGCCATAACGACTCGAGCAGTCGGTCAAGGCGGAGGTCCGCCTCACCTCGTCGCTATCGTTCTCCTCAGTAGTGTCCGCTGTCCACCCCATCCTCGTCATTGTGATTCTCTAGTCGGCAATGCAAATGCGTCTCTACTTGACATCAAACGGATACACCCCCTCAGCCTGCGTCTTCCCCTTCGGGACAACCGCAAGGAACTTGTACTGCTCGCCCATTCCCGCCTTGTCGACCAATCGCTTTGCTGCGCTCGCAATCTCGTTTCGTCGTTCTTCGGAGGTTGCGTTGCGAAGGAGGGAGGCGAGGCGAGGCTCGAGGCCGAGGGCGCTGAGGAAGGTGCGCTGGGAGAGCGGGCCGGGGGTCTCAGCTGCGGGAGAGAGGATGGTCAGCGGAGGAAGCGCTGTGCACGAGGGACTGTGGCTTGCCGAACTCGGACATTGCTTCGGAAAGGTAGGCAAAGTCGACGTTCGCGGTCAAGTCGGTATGGCCCGGCTCGGTGAGCGGGTCGACAACTTGGTGTTTCCGGAATCCCTGCGCGCACGGGTACGGGGCATCCTTCAACATCAGCTTCTTGCATGAGGGAACGCAAGCCGATTGAGCGCCGCCGACTCACCCTCCAGCTCCTGCCAAACGCCTTCGCATCTCCATAATCCACCACCAGTCCCGCACCTCCTCTCCCGCCCTCCGGTCCCGCCACAACCCTCGCCAGATCCCTCGCAATCTCCCAGCTAGACGGGCTGACTTCCAGTCTCGAGCCGATTGGGAGACGGGCGAAGCGTTGCGCGATGAGGGAGCCTTCTTTGCCGGCGGGTGTGGTATGAGGAGCAGAGGAAGCGCCGAGAGTCGTGTCGACGTTCAGCAGGGGAGACTTGGTTGCAGGCGCGGCGGAAGCGAGGTCGGGCTGGCGTTGTGCGGAAGGGTAAATTGCTTGTGCGAGGGAGGTGTAAAGAGCGGAAGCGGGAGTGGCGTTTGGCGCGAGGACGAGGCGGAGAGGTTCGGCTTTGGCGGGGTTGGCGCTGCAGAGGAGGTGAAAGTCAGGGACGGCTTTTGGGACGCGAGACGAGGGTCACGCACGCAATCGCTTTCGGGTCGGAAATGTCGATGAGCACTTCCCGCCAGCCGTTTTGGGTGTTCTGTAGATAGGAGCCTAGTCAGTAGGGTCACGACACGCACGGGCTGGGCGAGGCTTGCGCACCTCAAAGATGTGGATAGGCAGCGCATCGAAGAACTCGTGTGCGATGAGTACCGTGAACTCGTCCTCCGCTGCGAGATGAACAGGTAGTCAACTTCCGTCCGCCCATAGGGACGGAAGGCTAGGTACGCACACTCGGGCATCTCCTTAACATCGCCATACCACCTCGTCTCCGTCTCTCCAAAGCCCGCCTCTGCCAACTTCTGCTTCTGCACACGCTGGAGTTGCTCGCTTGCTTCAACGAGGTGAATGGAGGTAATGGGTGGACGAGAGTTGGGTGGGAGAGAGCGGAATGTCTGTGAAGGAAGTAGTCAGCATGACCGCGGTCAAGGTGGAGGAAGGAAGGGACGCACTCGCAGGACGTCGGCTAGCAGCGTTCCTCGACCCGGGCCCAGCTCGATGATGCGAACGCTCTGAGGCGCACCCTGAGCGAGCCACTGTGTGACGAACCAAATGCCCAAGAGCTGCCGAAAAGTTCAATGTAAGCGACGCCGCAGCGTACGAAGCAATCGCCTCGAAGACCGCATCTAAACGTCTAACGCACCTCGCCGAACACCTGCGAGATCTCGGGCGACGTGACGAAATCTCCCTCCTTGCCGAAGACCTTTCGAGTGGTGTAGTAGCCGAGAGTTGGGTGGTTCAGGCAGAGCGTCATGTAACGCGATACCGGGAGAGGGCCGTGTGTCTGTTTGAGCGGGTAAGATCAGTCTCGTGACGATGGATGGAGACGAAACGGGACGCACCTTGATCGTCTCCTGCAGAACCGTCAGCAGTTCCGTCGGAGCTGGTCGATCTGGGGCGGTGGAGGTCGTCTGAGTGGCCGCAGGAGCCGGCTGAGGCTTCGGCGGGTCAGGACGGATCTCGCCGACCGGTTTGACAGAGGGTCGAGGGACATTCGCAGGAGGTGCAGGAGGGCGGGTGAAGCTGGAGTTGGTACGAATAGCTCCGGCCGATCCCAATGTCCTTATGCGGCCTGCTCCCGTCCTCACAGACCTCACCACGTTACGAATCAGGCGAGTCGAGTGCATCGGTTTGTCGAAAGCGATGAGGATGGGCGAGAGGTGCGGTGGAAGGATGGGCCGAGTCGGGAGTTGGGCGAGCACGCTTGGTGGATACAGACGAGTCTAAAAAGCGCTTCCAAGCAGTCGCAGCGCTTCCAGCAGCTGATGGAGTGGAGCGAACCTCTTCGCCAACTTCTTTCCCTCGACCGGCTCACTCTCGCTCTCGCCAACACCGCTGTTCGAGCCAGACTCTCGCTGGACATGAGCACAGGATCTGTCGCACGCTCTTTCACGCACGCCGTGCGCACTGCGAGCGACTGGGCTGCGCCTGTCGCCTCGTCGTCTCGCTTGCTCCCTCCGGCTCGAGCGATGCCGACTCGAGCGTTCACTGGGGGGCAGAGGGCTGTAGGACACGCGTGTGCATGCTGCAGGGGACAAAGGAGAACGTACAGCTCGTATCCGACCGAACGACCAGGTGCGCACTCCCGCTTCCCTCTTCTCGTTCGACTCGCTGACCTCACCTGTGGGCGGGTTCCCGCTCACCAGGCGCAGGCGCCTTCGCACCGCGCAGGAAGCGCACGATCATGGACTTCAACAACCTCAAGAAGAAGAAGGTCCCCATCACCATGTTGACGGCGCACGACTACCCGTCTGCTCGGTTTATCGAATCTATCGCTCCTCCCGCACCCGCTCCCGGTTCCTCCCCAGCCTCAGCAGGCTCTTCCACCTCTCCTGCACCCCGCGGCATCGACATCGCCCTCGTAGGCGACTCGCTCGCCATGGTCGCATGCGGCTACCCTTCGACCAACTACCTCACCCTCGACGAGATGCTCTACCACTGCCGCTCCGTCGCGCGCGGGTGCACGACCTCTTTCCTCGTCGCCGACTTGCCTTTTGGCTCCTTTTCCGCCTCGGTCGAGGATGGCGTTCGCGCGGCCGTCCGCCTCATCCAGGAGGGCCACATGGATGCGGTCAAGATCGAAGGCGGGCCCGAGATTGTCCCTCTCGTCCGCCGCCTCACAGAGGTCGGTATACCGGTCATGGCGCATGTCGGGCTCACGCCGCAGCGCCAGGCTGCGCTGAGCGGCTACCGCGTCCAGGGCAAGACGGTCAGCAGCGCCGTCAAAGTCTGGGAGGACGCTCGGGCGGTCCAGGACGCTGGAGCGTTTGCGGTCGTCCTCGAGGCTGTGCCGTCGAAGCTCGCGGCGTGGGTAACAGAGCGCCTGCGGATCCCGACAATCGGCATCGGCGCAGGAGCGGGCTGCGACGGCCAGGTGCTTGTCCAATCCGACATGCTCGGCGTCGACTCGGACCTGGGCGCAGGCGGCAAGGGTCCGCGGTTCCTCAAGAAGTATGCGGATGTCGGCGAGAGGGCGAGGGAGGCGGTCCGGTCGTATGTAGACGAGGTCAGGCGGAGAGTGTTCCCGACCGAGGGAGAGCACACGTACCCTATCGAGGACAAGGCGTGGGAGGGATTCCTGGAGGCGGTCGAGGACACGGAGCGACAGGAGTAGAACAACGAATCTAACTCGAGTCTCTTTCTCCCGCGCCGCTTGTCTCGAGAAGTGTTTCTTCCAGACGAGATTGACGAGGCACAGCTCGCCATTTGGGCAACGAGAGACCGAGGAGCTCGCGGACGTGGGCCGGGACGAGTGAATAAGGTCTCGTGCCGCTTCATCTGCTCCCTCGCAAGCTGGTACTGGCTTCGAGCGCATCAGTAAGCTCCGCAGCGTCACTGTGAAAGACTACGAACTTGCGCTGACCCCGGGCGAACCCTCCAGCCAGCACACTCCTCGACCGATAACCGCGAAGCGCTGAACCCGCACACACAATGCTCCCGGCTCGCCTTTCTCGACTGTAGACGACCAGGAAACGCCCATCAAAGATGTCCAGACCGCCACCGCTTCACCCGTCGCTGCCGCCGCGGCCAGCGACCACGCTTTCCTCCGCACCTTCGAGGACCGGAGGCTTAGCGGGGACGGGTGGGCAGGGCGCAGAGACAGGCGGAGGATCTCACCCAAGCTCTCCAGCAACGCCCTTGACCCTTCCCGCTCGCCCGGCGTTCGTCGCAACTCCCACTCACCCCACCTCATCCAAGTCGGGTCTCTCAGCCGGCTACTCTGCGGGTCCAGCGAGCGCGGGAGGGTTGTACGGCTCGCCTGGGACGGCGAGTAGTCTGGCAGGGCCTTCCGGGTCTCCCAAGGCTGGAACCTTTGCCTCGACGTCGTCTTTCGCCTCCTCGTCCGACCCCTCCGCCTCGAGTTCGAACCCTTTCGCCACCATCCGACCTCGTGTTTCGGCTTCTCAGGCTCGAACGAACGCGCAACTAATCGAACTCGGCGAGGGATGGGTCGTCAAGTACCGCGCGTGGAAAGGGCCGGCGCTGTTTGTCGAGGGAGAGGGTTCGAAGGAGGGCAGGATGGACTACGACCCGGTCCGCCCGCCGCTTGACACCATCTCGCCCTTCCCCATCTCGGCGTCGTCTTCGTCAAGCGGCAAGCGGCCTGCGAAGGACAAGGAGGCGGACGCGAGCGGACCTCCCGCACCGAAAAAGGCGAAGCGACGCTCGTCTGCCATGAACACGACTTCGAAAGGCGTCAACGCGTTCGACGACCTGATAGCCGAAGAACTCGGTACCTCGACCTCTTCTTCCATACCCTCGCCGAGTCTCTCGGCATCCGCGCCATTCTTAGGCGCGACAACGCCGAGTCTTCCGGCTTCGCCCATGCAGACTTCGACTTCGTCGTCCGGTACGACTCACCGCGTACCAGCGGCACTCAAGAAGGCGCAAGCTGCTGCTGCCGCCGCTGCAGCTGCTGCGTCTGCGCCTGCCGCACCGACTCCCCCGCCCGCATCTACCGACGCCCCAGTCGTTGACCACCTCGCCTCCCCTCCTTCCGCACCGACCGACTCCTCATCTTCCACTCAAGCACTGCGAAACCGCCTCGCGCCCCTCTCCTCTTCCGACTTCCTCGCCAACGACCCGATCCTCCGTGCTGAGCGCGACTTGCGGCGACGGGAGAAGGCTCGAACGGATGAGGGGAAGGACCGGATGGGCTTGCTATGGCTCACTGAGCGGAAATCAGTCCGTCTCGGTCGTGCTGAGGAGGCGGAGGATGGCGGGAAGGGCAAGGGGAAGGAGGCTGAGGAGGCGAAGGGGATGCGGAAGGAGCAGGAGAAGGAGGACCTTGTTGATGCGGCTGAAGGAGAAGGGCGGCTACTGTGGGTCTTCTGCGTCGTGCGCGGACCGGACTCGGTCGGCTTTGACGATGGGAAGGAGGCAGCGGCAGATCTCGATGGCATGTCTTTCGAGGGATTGGAAGGTACGTACTGTGCCGTCCTCGCCGGCCTCACGCAGCCTGCTGATGTTGCCTTGATTGCAGCTTTTGCATCGGGGGAGCTGACGCACGCCAGCCTGTTTCCCGACCTGTACGCCTCGACATCCTCTGCGACACCGTCCTTCACCCCGCCTCTCTCCCTCCCGGCCCGTTCGTACCCTTCAGCGCTCGCCCTCTCCGCTCAGATTTACACCGTACCCTCCGCTGCCACGCCCTTGCCGTCGTTGACCGCGAAGCAAGCTGCGTACTCCGCCTTTCGATCGACAATCTCTTCCCTCCTCCTCGACGAGCTGGTACAGCTCGGCGCGCTCGAGACCCGACCACTTCGCATCGGCGACTCAGTCGTCTACTTACCTCGACCACCTCCAACGGCGCCGAAGGAACCAGCCCTTTCGCTCGCCCGACCTGCCGCCATAAAAGTCTCGATCCCGCCTCCCTCTCTCAATCAGTCCGCCATCTTTGTGCTCTCCTCCGTCTCGGAGCTCTCCTTCACTGCATCTACATCCGACTTATCGCCCGACACGCCTGTCGTCCTCGCACCTGCCGACATCCCCGCCACGCTCGTCCGACCTCTCGCCCGCCTCTCATTCGCTCAAGTCGCTCGCCTCTCGTCAGATTGGCGCACTGAGCTCGACCGAGCTTACATACCCGAGGACGAGCGGAACGACTACCTCCTCTGCGCGCTCGACTTGCCCGACTCGCCTAGCGCTGAAGACCGCATCGAGATCGTCTGGCCTCGAGCGCTCGTCATCGTCGACGAATCGCGTAGGTCGGCTTCGCATGGCGGCCAAGCGCCACAGCAGGCTAGTCCTGCGGCGCCGCACGAAGCGCACGCGCCCAGCAAGTCTGGCGAAATCCGGTTTGCGAAGGAGAAGGAGAACTGCCCAGTCCGAGCTTCTCCTCAGCTCGTTCGTCGAGCCGACTCGTCCTTGAAGCGGCGGAGTTTCGCCGATCGTGCTCTCGCAGCGAAGTCAGCCGCGCCTTCGCGCCGGCCCAGCGCGACTGAGGGCGAGCAGACTGTTGTGGTGCGGACGGGAGCAGGAGACGGTCCGAATGTCGTCAAGAGTCGGACCGGCAGCGTGTGGAGCTGGATAGGCGACGAGGGCGCGAGGCGGGAAGAAGAGCGGGAGGAGGAGAGACAGCGCAAGGAGCGGGAGGAACAGGAACGCGCTGAACACATCAAGCAGGAGAAGGGCAAAGGCGCTGCGCCGACTGCAGCTCCGACTGGTGCGGCCGCGCCGATCAACATGCGCACGCCAATGAGCCTCGGAACTTCATCGACTGAAGCGCCCAGTCCTGCTGAGCTGTACCAGCCTTCGATAGGTCCTGCCGGTGCCTCGGACTCCGCAGTGCACGCATCGACCGCCGAGGCACAGGCAGGCTCTGGACCTCACGCCATGGAGATCGACTTCGGCGGCGCGGACGTCTACCCGTCCCCAGCAGAACCTGGCCCGTCCGCCTCCACTTCCGTCCAACCTGCATCTTCTGCACCCATGTCAGCACTCGATGCCGCCTTCTCGGAGTTTGACTGGGGCGATGGGACGTTCGGCACGAGCGGGACGGGTCGAGGCGGGCGCGACGAGGGTCACGACCGCGGGTACGATGACGGTGGAATCCTGGGTCTCACCGACGACGATTTCTCCTTCTTCGACGCTCCGACGCCTGCTCCCGGCGCTTCCGCCCTCGCAACGTCGATCGGCCTGTCCATGACCGCACCTGCGTCAACCGCTGTGGGCGACCAGTCGTTTTCCGCCTTGCCGAACGTCGCAGGAATCGACTCCGGATTCGACCTTTTCTCGGTTGCACCGACGCACTTCCCTGCAGCCGCGCCGACATCCCTTCCCTTCACTTCAGACGGCGTCTTCGGCTCCGGGACGTTACCTCACTTCCTACAGCAGTCTCCCGCCACGATCTTTCCCTTCGGAGCCCTGGACTCTCTGACGCCCAACGCCCTCGGCCTCGCTGCGCCTTCACCGCATGCGCCGACGCCATCAGCCGCAGTCTTCGATCCCCTCGCGCATCTGCCGCCGTCACTGCACGACGTGTCGATCACAACGCCCGTCTCGACGACATCTCCAGCCGTTATCTCGTACTCTCCGCTCCTCGCTCAGGCCGCCGCAACATTCGCACCGACGCAGCGCGGGCTCAGCTCGCTGGGCCAGCTCGGCAGCTTTCAACCTCTCGCCTTCGCAACATCGTCGTCGGACGACAAGTACGATCCGCGCAAGGGCAAGTTCGGCCTGCCAAGTCCAGACTCTGACAACGAGGGCCGGGCCGCTCGACTGGTCGAGGATGAAGAAGGACAGCTTCGTCTCTGGTATCAAGCGATCTGTGATCCTCGCTATCTCATGGCGCAGCGTTTGCGCCGCCCGAAATCGACTGCCAAACCGTCGGATCCAGCAGGTCGACCATGGACCCGCCGCCTGCCCGCCAATCCGTTCGTCTCGGTCGCGGGCGACGGAGCTACTCCTTCGTCCCTCGCGCTTGAGTCGGCGGACGTCGATCTGCCGGACGTCGACTCCGATTCGGAGGACGCGATGGACGTAGACGGCGGCGACGGGGACACTGGCAGCACCGAATCGGGCGTCGAAGACAGCGACTCGACTACGGAGGCTGAAGCGTTGAAGTCGTCGTGCCATGCGGCTCTTCTCGTCGACCCTGGAGCAGTCCGACGCCAGAAGCGGCTCACTACGGAAACGAGGCGGAATGCGCCGCTGGCAGCGGCTGATTCAGCTCGGGAGCTCATCTACGCGCTCGTCGCCGAGCAAGTGGTTATCAACAGCGAGTTTCGCGAGCCCGTCAAACTCGCGTGCGCGAAGGATGCTGGTTTGGGTACGCTCATCCCCGCCGATAGCGCCGCAAGATACTGACCGTTTCGTCTGCGCAGTCTCGCTCGACTCTATCGCCGCTGTCGCAAGGTTCATGGGCACGAGTTGCGCAAGTCTCGGACCGTCACCGCTCTTCGACGATCAAGCTGCACTCCCAGTTCTTTCGGACGCGCCCTCGATCACCTTCCAGCTGCGCATCCAGCGTTCTATCGCGTCAACCACTTGGACGGCCGTCGACTTTTGGCGACCGATGGGCTTCGAGCCGTTGACCGGATCGAAGGATGTGACCGCTTTCGTCGTGTTCGAGGACGGAGGGGCGGAGGTTCGAGCATGTGTGGAAGAGTGGGCCAAGCTCATGAGCGCAGCTTACCAGGTCGGTCCAGCTCTTGCCCTTCATAAACTAAACTAACACGCCTGGGTTCCGCAGGGCTTACGGCTTGGCGAGCATGTGCTGGGCAGCAAGTCAACCGAGCAGGCCATGCCAGGCGGTTTCTTCGCTCTCTCGCCCGGCGCGCTGTCGGACTCGCACAGTCGCGAGGAGTTGAAGGTTCTCTGTGCGTTCGCGCCTCGATCCGTATCAGCAGGGCTTTGCTGACCGATCGGGTCATCGCAGACTCGGCGCTTCTCGAGACAGCCAAGACGTCTACGAACACTGTCGTCTACCTCGTCCTGCCGCACGGCGAGTCACCGCTGGCCCCGAAGTCGCCGCTTGCCGGCATCCTCCACCAGATCGGAAAATCGCGCAGCACCGTCGTCAATATGGTCGCGTGTCCCGTTTCGCTCTCAAGCATCACGCACTGTACGAGTTCTGCGCCAGACGAACCGGGACCAAATCGCCTACTCCGTCTCGCCTTCAACGTGTACGACCAGTTACAAGTACCGATCGAACGCCTTCGCCTCCCTGCGCCCGAAACCTTCCCCTCAGCCCGTCCTCCGCCTATTGCGCCTCTCGGTCCCGCCGTGCGACTATTTCAGGCGCCCGCCTTCTCGATCGCACCGCCCAAACCGCTCAAGGTCGACTTCGTCCTCGCCTGGCCCTCGCCGTCTCTCGAGGTCGAACAGCGGCACCGCATCCTGCACATCGCGTACGCTTCGAGACCGATGGCAAGCGGCGACGGCGAATGGCTTGTGATTACGATCATCGACGAGCGAGGCGAGATATGGCGAGTCTCGCCGCGCGTGCTCAAGCTGCCGAACGGGGCGGTCGCCGACGTTCACCGTGCACGGGTCGTGTGGACGCTGCTCAAAGGAATGATCGACTGCGCCGACGTCGAGTGGAGGATCGTGATCTGCAAGGTCGACGAGCCAAGCCCGGTCGAGGCGAAAGGTGCGTTGTCCTCCCTTATTTTGCTAGCGCTGCGAGCACTGACTGCTTTCGTTCCAGCTTGGGATTCCATCCTGCGAGAAGTATCGACGGGGTCGCGGCGTCAGATGCATGTCAGCTTCGTCTGCGTCGAGCTGGCCCCAACCATCGCCCTCGACCTGTCAAACCCGGTCGTCTCGCGGCCAGCGACGTCGTCAACCGTCATTTCGGAAGATGGCGAAGTCACCTTCACAGGTACGCGCGACAGCACGGCCGACAAGTCTCCAATCTTCGACCATAGCTCCTCGGCCCTCACGTTCACGCCGCGCGAGCCAGTCGCCCTCTCGGACGGCGCCCTTGTTGCGCCGGCAAGTACATACGTTTTCAGCGTCCCTCGCTTCTCGACGGCCGACCATACCTCAGCACCTGCGCCATCCGGTCCTCCCTGTCCAGCCGTCTCCGCCTACGCCTTGCACTTCCTCCTTTCCCATCGCACCCGCAATTCGTCGTACAACGCGACGCTCAGAGACTTCCTCTCGGATGTGACGCGCAGCTTCGTTGAGCTGGCAGCGCTGGGTCAGGCGAGGTTTGGGACGAGTGGGCGTATGAGCTGGCATGTCGACGCCGCGAGGCAGGCTCTCGCTATCATCGAATGATACTGTCGTTTCCTGTTGTCTCGCGTCCATGTCGTTGCACCTGTTAGATTGTCTCTTATTTCGCATCGTTTTCTCGTCGCATCCATCTCTCGCACCTGCTTCGCATGTTCCTTCTTCCGCACGCGCGCATCCTGCATCGTAGCATAGTTGCCCGCATGTCAGCTTCACGTAGCGGAAAGCAGCTTGACTCTCTCATCTCGCAGAGTCGGGCACCGCGTCAGGTCTCGCGGAATAACTGACCGCGTTACAACAGCGGCGATGGATGACAAAAAGGCTTTCTCTAGTGCCCGAACAGACGCATGACGAGATACATAGTCGAGCTGTACAGAGAAGCATTAGGAAGAGTCTTAAAGGAGGAAGGAGAGCGCGCACCCGATGAAGCGGAAGGCAGATAGACCAGCTACTGCCCAGAAGATGGCGATCGAGTAGTACGACACCGAGCCGTCGACGTGGAGGATTTTCTGCACAAGGACAGGTATCAGCGACGGAGAAGGCGCGTCGCGAAACTCCGTCGTGCTCACCGTCCACAGTTTGGTTGACGAGAAGACGATCGCGAGGCAGAGGTTTGCGCCGAGGTAGAAGAGGAGAGTGTTCGTGCGCTGTGGAGGAGATGCCAGTCAGTCAATCGTCGTACCAGAGGGTAAGCTGTCAGCGGACGATGTTGGCGAAGTGGTCGGCCTGCTTCTGGTCGGCGCTTCGCTTGCTCTTCGTCTTGGTCTGCGGCGTAGCAATGTCCTGCTTCATGTGCTGCCACAACTCGTCGATATCCTCGTCCTTCGTCGGAACCGCAACCTCGAGAACCTCCTTGCCGTCGGCCGTCTTTGTCTTCTTGGTCCCGCCGAGATCTTTGACGGTCGTGTCGCCCTTCGTGCCCCACGCGAGGTCGTGCAGATTGGCGAAGGCATAGATCTGCAGCACGATCATGAAACTCGGCAAGTACATCATGCTGTGCCGTGCGGAAAAGGGGCTGTCAGCCAGCGTCTCGGCATGATCGAGGTCCTGGGCGAGACGCACTACTGGACGAAGCAGGTGAGGACGTGCCACGGGTCGAGGTGAAGCAGCGACGACATGATATACAGTCCGAGCGTTGCGCCGATACTGATGACCAAGTTGCGGAAGGCGGACGTCGCGAGCAGATCTTTGATGTCTTTCCAGCCGGCGACGGTGTGCGGGACGGAGTTGTAGACGACCCAGCCGGTGCAATAGATCTGCTCAAGCGTGCGTGAGTAAGCAGGACGACGAGGACGAGGAGAAGGATGAGGGAGAAAAGGGAGGAGGGTGAGGAAGAAAAGGGAGCAAGGCGAGGGAGAGAACGCAATGAAGCGTACCGCGATGCCGAAAAGCGCCGCAAATACGAGCATGACGAGGATATACCACCACCTCGACCCAGATGGCTTGTTCCCGAGCGCGCAGACGATGCACACGCCGATTGTGGCAACGTAAACCCAGTTTGCGACGTCGATCACGTCACTTCCGTAGCCGCCGAACGGGTCTTTCGACGCATCGGAAGTCGCGGAGGTGCAGAGGAAGTAGAAGGCGAGGTAGAAGGAGGAGAGGCCGAGGAAGGAGAAGATGAGCTGTCAGGTCGAATTAGTCAGTTCTTTGCTTCGCGGTGACGAAGATAAGAAGCGCGCACGGTGATGGCGTTGTAGAGAAAGATGATCGACAGCCACATGCAGCGGAAGACGTTCTGGCCGCTTGTCCAGACGCGGTAGTAGTGGGTCGTCGCGTAGAGCGCCGCGAAGAACGCGCCGTTCATCCAGCGACGGCGTTGCGAGATGACTGCACGGGAAGCGTCAGTGCGGCTGCTGTTAGGGGAAGCAGGGTGCGGCGCACACTCAGCCACCGAATCGCTGTAGGCGTCGAAGCGAAGGTCAGCTGCATGTCGAGACTGTAAAGGGAAACGAGAGCACGCACGGTACGTCGGTACTCGCTTGCGCGCCCTTGACGAACCTGTACGTTCGCCCATCGGTGTCAGCACTCTTTGGGAGGACACGAGCAACGAAGCCGGAACGCACCGGAGAACCCAAGCCTCGCGCTTCTTCGTCACGATCTCGAAGCAGAGGATGCGGTCTTCGGCGAGATACATGTTCGAGTCCTGCGGCGGGGAAAGAAGGCGATGAGCGGTATTAGCAATGGCGAAGATCGAGCGGGGCTCAAGCGAACTCACCGAAAGAGACGCGATGTTGCCCTGCAGCGAATAGCGAGATCGTCAGCGTACACAGCGAGCGCTACGAAGGGGGAAAGGCGAACTCACGGGCTGGTGCATCTTCTCGCCGGCAAAGTACGCCTGAAGCGGGTCGCCGAGCAGCTGCAGAGTCGTCCGGATGAGCACGTCCTCGCAAAACCTGCAGAAGAAGTAGCGGACGCACAGCTTTGTACCGGTAGGCGGAGAACGCGCCAGGAAGGACCGAGATGAACCCGAAGACGCTCTCGAGCGACTTGTCGAGGATGTCTGCGCGTCTCGAGCGTCAGCCTTCGCTCGCGAGTCCGGTGCGGAAGGAGAACTAAGACCTACGCGACATCTTGTACTCGAAGTTCTGCGCCGCGACAAGCGGATTGACCAAGTTCCTCCATCCCTTCGCAAGGTCAACCGTGATCTCGCCGCACGCTCCGCCGACATGCGGATGCTTGTCGAACGCCTTCCAGAGTTTGTAGATCGAGTCCGAGGCGGGCTTCGTGCCGACGTCGATTAGGACGCAGACGTTGGGTCGGAGCTGAGGGGCGAAGGCATTGAATGCCCAGCGGTGCGAGTTGAGCTTCTTCTGGTTCTGCTCTTTGAGGCAGAAGATCTGGTTTTGCGGACTCCAGCCGTCAGCGCCTCCGTTATGGACAAGGAAGCGCAGAGACGTCACGCGACGCACGACCTGGATAGGCGAGATCCCCGCCTTGACCGTCCCATCCGAATCAACCATCACCTGCGTCGTGTACTCGAACACGTGCGCCTGGGTGTCCCTGCCCTCAACCGAGTCCTTCATGACGCCGTCCTGGTACACCCCTTGCAAGCCGAGGATCTTGAGCGTGCGAGGGTTGATTTTCGCTCGTCCGTCCGAGACGATGCAGACGACGACTGCCGCACCACGTTCCGTCAGTGCCTCCTCAGCTTCTCGGCAAGTCCACACTCGAAGGAAGAGCGAACGTACCCTTCTTCCAGCTCTCGACACCCCAAGTCTTGCTCTTCGTTCGCGACTGCAAGTGCTGGATGTTCTTGATGACCGAGCGGAAAGTCCGACAGAAGAGTTCTTCGTCTGCGGATGAATCACCTCAGCGAGCTAGGGAGGGGAGATTGGGAGGATCGGGCGGACCTTCGTTGTACCTGTTCGAGCGCCGGAGCGCAGGTCAGCATGCGTCCGTGAAGCTAGGAAGAGAGCGATGATGCACATAGTACAGCAGATGAAGAGCTCGGTCTGACGACCTGCGAGGACCTGGCGGAGACGGTAGCGTTGACGGGTGAAGTCGTCGGGGTCGTCGGTGACGGCGGTGTCTGTACGATTACCACGGCAGTTAGCACACACTCTCTTGCCACAGGACGGTGGAGAGAGGAACGAGTCAGGCGAACGCACACCTCAACTTCCCACTCTCCTCCCTCAGATCCTCCCCCGCAAACCTCGAAATCTGCTTCAAGCTCCTCGGGACATTCAACTCCAACACGAGGTGTCCATCAACCAACTCGACCTTCTTCTGCTCGCGGCGCTCCATGACTGCTTGACGGGCTTGAGCGTAGTGCGAGGAGGATTCGTAGTAGGCTCCGGGCTGGAAGGAGGGGGAGAAGAGTGGTTGAGGGGGAAAGTAGCCATGCGGAGAGGGCATGGGGATGTAGTGCGCTGAAGGAGAGGGAGGGGGAGGGTAGGCGGGGATCTGGTGAGAAGGGGAGTAGTGAGGGCTGAGAAGGTGCTGAGATGCGGGAGGAGGAGAGTGGTAGTAGTCCTTCTCCGTGACTGGCATGTTCAATGCCGTGTGAGAGGTCGTCGAGGCGTTGTCCTCCGCAGCATAGAAACCTGTGCGTACCACGGAAGAGGACAGTCAGCTCCTCCTGGAATCACTCCCACTCGAGCGAACATCCGGCTCCGGTTCGCGCACTACGCACCATACAGATTCGCCGTCTCATCATACGGGTCCTGACTCCTATGCGAATGGTAGCTCGGCTGGGGCTGCATCTGGGTACTCCCTTGCCCTCCTCCTGCGTAACCCGGCCCCTGCGGCCTCTGCGGAGTTGGGGACGCATCCGGTCGACTCTGGAATGGTGAAGAGGGGGGATGGTAGGGTTCGTTGGGCCTGCGATGCATTGTGCGAGACGGACGAGGGCGGATGTGGGGATGAAGGTGATGAGGAGGCCGTTCGAGAGCGCGGCAAAAGCTGGCGGGTGCGAGCGAGTGTCGGAGGCGTCTCTGGCCAGCAAAGAAGCAGTCTAGTCCAGCAGATTCAGCGAAGAGGCGAGAGCGAGTGTGGGAGAAGGACAACGGGCGAGGTGCGAGCGCGTCGAGGACGCGACCAGATCGCAAATGGCGACGAGCTCGCAGCGGGACAGCGCAGACGGCGTGCAGAGCAGTCGACAGCGAGCAGAGACAAGCTCCCTTCGAGCGAGTGAACGAGCCAAATGAACGCAGCAACACCCTGTCAGCGCGCAGCCCGTTGCCGCCGC
>NW_015623004.1:85354-87428 GCF_000320785.1 Rhodotorula toruloides NP11 | reverse complement strand
GAATTTATCCTATCCTATCCTATCCCATCCTATTCCTTCCCGTTTTCCTTTTCATTTCCGCGTCAAGCATCCCTCTGTCCATCTCTGGACCGCTCGGCGTGCCTTCAGCAATTCCCGGCCTCCGACGCGCCCTCGTACCGTCATCGTCGACGTCAACAGTTGCCGCACTTGGCTTTGTCCTCGTCGTCCTGCTCTTCCACTCTTCCTCTTCGCGGCGGTCTCCTTCCGTTGCTTCCTTCGGCCGATGACGACGTCCAGCCCTGCTCTGCCTTACTGGAGTCCGCCCTGCAAGGCCAATGGCGGAACAGCAGCCTCACACTCGAGACTTCCGCCTCTTTGCCTCATATCAAGCCCTTCGCTTGGTGCCTTTAGATCGCCCATCAGCTTCTGTGCACTCTGTCTGTAGCTCTAAACGGTCATCCATTCCACACGCTTCCCTGCGCGTGCAAGCGGTGTTTCATTCATTTTTGCGGTCGTCCTGGTCGCAACAAGGAGAGCGAGAGAGGGTTGTTCACTGTCGCTCGCACACTCGCTGCTCAAGAGGCTCGCTGGACTGCTCGCTGAGATTGCTAGACCTCTACGGACCGCGAACAACGCTTGTCCACTCGCGCGAGCTGAGCGCTCACCGCTCCACCCCATCGTCATCTCCCCCGCTTGCGACCCGACCTCACTACTCCTCCAGCGCGTCCACTTAGCCTGCCAGACCGTTCCTCAAACTCCCTTGCACACGGCGACGCGCCTCCTCGCGCACCATGTCCACCCACCTCTCCGCCCCCTCCTCCTCCGGCCTCGTTGCGACAACAAACAATCGCAGCACGAACCGGTACTCGGTGCTGCAGTCCCTCATCGCAGACCAGGATACAGATATCGAGGATGAATTGGCAAGAGGTGAGTCGCTCGCGGGCGTGCTCCAGGCCAGGTGAGGAGAGGGGACGGCGAGGTGGGGCAGGAAGAGGAGAAAGGTGGCTAGCTTGCACCAGGCGGCGGATGCGATTGCGGACGATGCAAAAGAGCTCTGAGGACTGGTTCAGCAGCGGTGCGACCCTTCGGACCCGCTCAGCGCAACTCGATCCGCACCTCTTCAAACGAGACCAACGCCCTTCTCCTCCCTCCGCAGCCCAGAAACGCTTGCGAGACCTCAAAGCGCGCATCTCGGCACAGTCGAAGAAGAACTTTGTGTTGGAGCGGGACGTGCGGTACCTCGACAGTCGGATAGCGTTGCTCATCCAGAATGTGCGTTCAGAAGATTGGTTCCGTTCTCTCGCTTCTCCGCGTATCGTGCGAAGCGCTGACTGATCGTAAACGCTCTTTGACGCGCAGCGAATGGCGCTGGACAAGCGAGAAGAGGTCAAGGAGCACTTTCAGGACATCGACAAGGGCGATGAGATCGAGATGGACGAGCGGCGGCAGCAGGTGTGTTGTTGACCAGCCATTGTGCCTGTTCCTCGCAACGAAGTGCTGACGCATGCGGACGGCTCTCGCCTCGCAGCAATACTCGAACCTCTTCATCCTCCTCCAATCCGAACCCCGACACATCGCCTCCCTCTGCCGCCTCGTCTCGCTCAGCGAAATTGACACGCTCCTCCAAACGGTCATGTTCACGCTGTACGGGAATCAGTACGAGTCGCGGGAAGAGCACCTGCTGTTGACGGTGTTCCAGGTGCGTTGCGAGGACCGGCTTTCCCTTTGGTCAGCTTGCTGCGGCCAGCACATTGACGGATGCTTCGTTCTGTGCAACACACAGTCTGTCCTCGCCGCCCAATTCGAGACCGCAACCAAATTTGGCTCTCTCCTCCGTGCCAACACGCCCGTCTCCCGCATGATGACCACTTACACGCGACGAGGACCTGGCCAGAGCTACCTCAAGAGCGTCCTGGCGGAGCGGATCAACAGCTTGATCGAGCACAAGGATTTGAACCTCGAGATCAACCCGCTCAAGGTGCGCCGCCTTTCCTCCTTCCGCGCGCGTTCCTCGATGACTGACCCGTTCGCTCTCGACAGGTCTACGAGCAGTCACGCGGCCCAACCTCCATCCTGCCTCCGCTGCAGCTGCTGGCGCTCCGACGCCTCGGCG
>NW_015623004.1:79930-85342 GCF_000320785.1 Rhodotorula toruloides NP11 | reverse complement strand
AAGTCGGTCCGCCGCAAGCTCCGCCAGCTGACGAGGGCGGGAGCGGGCACCGACAAGGCGCTCGCATCGCTCGAGGTCGTTGTCGATGAGCTCGACTCGCTAGCGGGTCTGGCTCCTCCCACGCCCAAACCGACCACTCCGACACGCCCTGCGACAAACACAAGGGTCAGCAAGGCGCCCATCTCCGACAAATTGTCCCCGAAGTCGACGTGCTCCGACGCGAAGGCCCCGCCCTCGGACCCTCCCCTGACCGCCAGGACGCTCGAAACCGTCCTTCAGACCGCCCTACTGCCCGTCTACGCCTGTCTCGACACCCTCGAGGCGTCACGAGCCGCCGCGGTGTTGCTGCCAACCCCGCCCTCATCTCCCCCACAACCAGCCGCAGACAACGACGAGGTCGCCAACGCCTCGTTTGCCGAAGTATTGATCCGTCCAGCCTAAGGCCACGCCCCGCACCGAACCCGGCGCGCCCAGCGCCCGTCACTGACGAGCCGACACTTCCCTCCAGCCATCTCGTCCACCTGTATGCTAAGCCCGACCTCACCGTCCTGAAGGTCCGCCAAGCCCTCCGGATTCCCGTCACTATCCCGATACGACAGATGAGAAAAGGCGACGTACTCATTCACCTCCCGAACGCAATCGCCGCATCCTGCCTCCGACTTGCCTGCCTCGACGCCGGCTTCGCGCCCGCCACACCTATCGCGCTGTTTGCAGCGGTAGTACATGGTCTGCCAATGACGGAGGAGGCCAAAGACCGGCTCATCGAGACGGTGGAGGAACGGGTGAAAGAAGTCGGGGTCGTGCGCTCGGTTCGTCGGCTCCCGTCGAGGAGAGGAGGAGCGTTGTGCGGGTCTGCCGTTGTCGTCCTATGGAACAACGAGGCTGTCAGCAGTCTCCTCAATGACGAAGGACGGCTCTGCATCGACACGGTGACGTCCGTGAGGTGTGAGAGGGCGAGAGGGAAGAAAGAGATGACCCACGAGAAGGGAGCAGGACAGCCGGCGGGACGGACGGTGGACGGCGCGCAGGGGGCACAGAGCGAGACGAAGAGCACGCTGAAGGGAGCAGCGGGTGCTCAGGAGCTGAAGAAGCGAGGAGAAGGCGAAGAGGAGGAGGCCAAGGACGAGCCGGCTCGCGCGAAACTCGCTAAGTCCGGCGGCGGCATGCTCGCAACTTCGCCCTCGCCCGACGGGAATGGACGCAAATCGCCCGTTACAACCACTACAACAGTCTCTACACCTGCGAACCCCTTCGAGCCAGTCCTGCCGCCCGAGCTCGCCAGCTTCTCCATCGAGTGATCCGCCAACGACGACTTCGGCGCCCAAGTCGACGAGATCGAGGCTTCTGCGGGGGCAAAGGGTCAGCAAGTAAGTCCCCCACCTAGCAAGTATGCAGCCCCACCGCTACACCCCCCTGCGAAGTCAGACGGAATTGAAGCCCGCGTTAGCAAGGAGTCTTCTCCCTCTGCAGAAGCCGAGGACGCACCCTTCTTACCCTCGCTTCAAGCGCCATCCGACCACCTCTACCGCACCAACGCAACCCCATCAACCGGAGCCTCCGCCCCCTCAACCTCCGACATGCATCTCGTCGCCAACTCCCCCCTCTCCCCAATGCTCGCGGCCTGCCGCCAAGACGCCCCGGCCCCCTCCTTCCTCGAATCGGCCCACCAGCGGTTTCTGGTCGCACATCCCGTTGCCCCGCCCCGACCCTCCGACGCCGACCCAATACGCGAAGATGCCGATCATCGAATTCGAGCCGACGGCGAGTGAGGCGGACAAGTCGTGGGCCGATGAGACCAAAGAAGCATTCCCATCGGCAAAGACGGAAACGAAGGATGCAAGGAGAGAGTCGGAAAGCGAGGGAGGAAAGGAGGAAAAGTGGAAGAAAGTTGAGAGGACGAAGAAGCGGGAGATGAGGGAGACGGCGGGCGAGGCGAGAAACCGGCGCGGTGAGAAGACGGAGGCAAAGCGAGTAAGTTCGCGAGCGAGGCGAATCGGCGCTCCGGCATCGAAGGAGGAACTGCGGGCAAAGGACAGTCAGCCGCGCCCCGAGTCCCCCGACCCCCTCGACTTCCTTTCACCCCCCCCAATAAATGAAACCACTCACAATCACCTCCTACAACATTGACCGCTCCGAAGAGAACCTCCTCCGCCTCCGAAAAAAACCCAACATCTGCACCACCGACCTCCTCCTCATCCAAGAACCTCCGCGCCCGCTAAAGCCCTTTGACGACCCCAACTGGCGCCTCGTCACACCACCACCAACCTCGCTGCCCGACGGCGAACCCGCCCCAACCCGCAACCTCATCCTCATCACGACCCGCCTCGGCCCGGCCGTCGCGACACAAGTCGCAGTCGACTCAGGCGGTTGAGCTGCTCCACGGCGAGAAGATACGCGTCGTCAGCATGTACAACCCCTGCAACGAGCGAGGAAAGGAGGTCAGGTACTTACCATACAACCACTCCGTCTCGTCCGTCCTCCCACCGTTGCTCGCCGCGACTCCCGCCTCTTCACTCGTCATTGTGGCCGGCAACTTTAACCTGTCGCACCCAGAGTGGAACGAGTCAGTTGGCGAACCGGACGATGCGGCGGAAGAAGCAGTGCGCACCTTCTCCCAGCTCAACCTCGTCCACCTCCTCCCGCCCCACACACCCACCTACTACCCACACACTCGCTCGCACCCGCCGCGCCCCCTCGACCTTGTCCTCGGCTCGCTGCGCGCAGAAGAAAGAGTCGTCAGCTGCGGTCTGGCCGAGGATCTCGAGTCGGGCTCCGACCACCGGCCTGTTCGACTCGTTTTTGCCCTCGAAACCCCCACCTACATCCCGCCCGCGCGCCGCGCATTCCGCCGCACCGACCCTGATGTCCTCCAGCGAGCCTTTCGAGAGGCGACCTCCCACCTCCCCAACTCGCCGATCCTCACCGCCCCTGACATCGACGAGCGCGCACGACAACTCACCGAAGCCCTCCAGATCGCAGTATCCGCCGCGTTGCCCTTCGCTCGCGCCCGAGCCGGAAGAATCGTGTCGTGGTGGGATGAAGAGCTTGGCGAAGCGAGCAAATCAGCTCGACGGGCTGCGAACCGGGTGTTCCGGCTTCGGGGTATTGTCGGACGTGAGGAGGAGGCAGAAGCGGCGTGGAGAGAGAAGAGGAGGGCGAGGAATGCGTTGAAGGCAATGATGCGGAGAAAGAGGGAGGAGTGGGAGGAGGCCGAGATGGCAAGCGTGACGGAAGCGACCCTGTGGACGACAGTGAAGAAGCGCGTCAGCGAGTCTTCCGCCGCTAATCTGACGACCCCGCCACTCCGAAAAGAAGACGGCACGTACGCGACCTCTGCCCTCGACAAACTCGCCCTTCTTCACCCGCTCTTTCTCCCAACCGTCCCGGCGAACTCCCCCAATGCCTCCGCGCCTGACCAACCACCCGCCGCAAACCCGCAAACTCAACCTCCACACGCCCGCATTCCCGACATCCCAACTTTGCGCCGGACGGCACCGCAACCTGCGAAAGCAGTCGACAAGAGGAGAGTCAGTGGTGCACAAGTAAGCCCTGAGTTTATTGTCCACCCCGCTACTCGAGAAGCAGACGACCGCCACGCGAGTGAGCCGAGACGTACCTGCGCAGAAACGACGGCGACGACGAAGACGTCGGCGATGAACGAGGCGGCGACCAAGGCGGCAACGACGAGGAGAGCGACAACGAGATGGACGACAGCAAGGACGACAGCAAGGACGACAATGAGGTGGACAACGACGAAGACGGTCGAGGCGGAGAGAGGAGGAAGGGGAGGGCCGGAGGTCGAGGTTCCTGAAGGTGAGGAACGTCAGCAAGTACGTTCTCACCAGTCGTATCGCAACCCCTGCAAGGCTACGCACTTGAGTCCATACGGAATTGAATCCCACTCTCGCGAGGCAACACTCAACTCCGCAGACGACGACGTGGACGCACCGTGCAACACGACGACGCCGCCCTTGCCCTGGCCGGAACTGCACGAGTGCGAAGTGGTGTCAGCAGTCATGCAAGCCCGACCCTTTGCGGCCTGCGGACCAGACGACATCCCCACCCACGTCCTCCAACTCCTCCTCGAGCATCTCCTCCCGCACCTCGTCCCGCTCTACCGCGCATCCCTCGCACTCGGCCACGTCCCTCGAACCTGGCGAGACGCCTCGTGTGTCGTTCTCCGCAAACCCAAGAAACCGGACTATCGCGACCCGAAGGCGTACCGGATGATCGCATTTGAACGCTGCGTTGCGAAAGGCTTGGAGCGAGTCGTGGCCGCAAGGCTGTCGCACCTTGCCAAATCGTACGCCTTGCTGCCGCGGTCGCACTTCGGGCGGTCGTCGTCGTCGATCGGCAGAAGATGCGGTGGTCTGCGTCGTCGATGAGATCAAGGGTCAATGGCGGAACGGCAACGCGGTTGTGGGCCTCGCACTCAACGTCTCCAAAGCATTCCCGAGCGTGCAAACGGAAAGACTCACCGCGAACCTCGAAGCCCGTGGCCTCCCCAAGCCCGCCTGCGACTGGGTACGCTCCTTCTTGACAAACTGATCCTGCACCCTACAGCTCGAAGGCATCGTCAGCGAATCGCTCGAGTGGAACAGCGGCCTGCCGCAAGGCTCACCTCTCTCGCCGATCCTCTTCCTCGCCTACAACGCTCCCCTCCTCGACGCCTGCGAGACGACCTCGACGTGTGGCTTCGGCTGGATCGACAACATGAACATTCTGTCCTGGGGCAAGACGGTCGACGAAGCGGTCAGCGGGGAGGGGTGGCGGGTAGCGGCGAGCGAGCGGGCCCGGATGGTGCGGGCGTGGAGGGGGTGTGATTGCGTTGCGGAGAGCGCGCGTAGGCCGAGACGGAAAACGGCGCGGTCGAGCTCGAGGTGGATGGGCAGAAGGTTGGACTCCGCTTCGAGCGCCTCGCCTGCCGCTGAGCGGAACCCTCCGCACACCGCCATCGCCGCCGTCTTTAGCACCCGTGCTAACTCTTTCGTGCGATCCCTTCCCTTTGCAGGGTCATACCACGCCGCTCCCGCCCACACCAGTCGCGGAACGACGCATGCGACCACGAGTTGGCGGACGAACTTCGGTTTCAGGCCGGTCTTCGATCGCGCGAGTAGCGATATGGCTGTGGCGGATCTGGAGGCGCGGGAGGCGCAGAGGGAGGCGTGGTCGTGGAAGGATAGGCGTGAGTCGATCTTCGTCCCAAGCATCGTCATCGTGGTGTTGAACTCAACATGGTGGCCATGGAGGACGACTTGAGGTGGGTTGGTGGGCATCGAGCGCGCGGACGGGAGGAAGATGGTCGCTTCCGTCTTGGTGGGCTCAAAGGCGGAGGAGTGGAGGTCTGACCAGGACTCGAGTTTCGGCACGATACGGTTCATTGCGGCCGAAGGAGGGGAGTTTGGCCGCTTA
>NW_015623004.1:0-79704 GCF_000320785.1 Rhodotorula toruloides NP11 | reverse complement strand
TTTTTCCCAAGGCTCCTTACACACACATCCACAATCACATGCTTCAGGCACATGCACAGTGGGCCCAAGCTTGATGGTCCAAGCTCAGCTGCACCATTTAAGCAAGCTTTTCAACCCTACCTCTCTTGACCTCCTTCTCACGACTTCCCAATTTCCGCTCTACCTTAAGGACTACCACCCTACATGGTGCACACTGGCAATCATGCAAAGCACATGAGGCCCCTTGATGGCCAGTAGGTTCCTTTACTGCATCACAAGTGCTTTCAGTGCAGACTCCGGCCAAACGCCTTTGTACACTTGTGCACAGACTACATGACTCTCACTCGCGCCTTCGCCGCACCAAAGACCGGCCTGGCCCTACATCTATCGACCAGGTCTACCATGGCAGCTGCCGGCTGAGTCCTGAAGCCAGATCAGACTATGCAGTCAGTCTGGTTCAGCCCCCTAAGGGTGCAGGCAAGAAGGCCAAGCTGGAGGAAGAAGCTCGCATGAGGCTCAAGCAGGCGTCACTAGAGCTGAAGGTCAGTCATTCACTAGTTCAGATGCGCTGCTCACTGCTGTACTTGTGCTGACGCTCCTGTGCAAAGAGCGGAAGAGCGAGTTGCCTTCTCCGGCTCCGGACAGTGCACCTCCCTCCCCCAAGAAGGCCAAGAAGGGCCCAACTCTCTTCAAGAGCCCCAGTCCTGTGCTACTGGATGCCAGAGACAGCACCAAGGTGAAGAAGGAGGAGCTGGACGAGTGCCATGTGTGTTGTACTATATGTGTTTCGGTTCGAACCTGGCAGTCTCAGCATGAACTCGCTCGGCTCCCTGGTCTGCGGAGCTTTTGCTGCATTGGCTGTGCACAGTTGGAGGTCCCACTGAAATGCAGGCTGAGGTGCGACTCTAAGGAAGCACTCTGCAACAAAGGCGTTTTGGCCGAGCGGTCTAAGGCGCTAGCTTAAGGTTGCAATAACCCGCTAGTCCGAAAGGGCGTGAGTTCGAATCTCACAGACGTCACTACCTTTTGCCGTGGGCAACCTTGGCAACCGGGATCCATCCCCCGACCCTTTTTGCCCCCCATTCAGCACGGCACCTGCAGGTTGCCAGTATGTCAGTCAGCACTGGTTCGCGAGCTATATACACCGCGTGGGTGGTCCTGGTTAGGCAAAGAGCCAACTCCGCCAAGGACTGCCTGCACCTCTGGAAGACAGGCAAGATGGTACACAGTGTCCACCTGTGCACTTCTCCAGTAACTCTGCACATGAAGGCTACTTGTGGAAGCATCCAAGCAAAGTTCCCCAGGCGGAGAAAGTGAGGTCCAGAGGGGCAGCCAGAGGCATGGGCGTGCCTGCCACTCACATGCCTGGACCTCGCCCATCCTCACATATCTTTGAGGCCCACACTCGGAAGTTGAGATTGTCGAGTTCCAAGTCAGCGCCAGAGACATGTGCTTCGAGCTGAGAGCCTGGGACTTGGGTGTACAGTACAACCTCCTCCCTCCTTCACTTGCTCTGGCAGCTGGAGGTGGCTGAGGAGCAAGAATCTGACAGATCTCAACACTCTGCAAACCGCTCTGGACCTGTCGTAACCGGCAGCGAGACTGTTGGGAGTGTCGCGCAAACAGGGGGAGGAGACAACGAGGGACAGAGAAGCCGGACGCTCTCTGCTGGGTCAGGGTCTCAGGAAAGGGTGTAGATTGTCAGGCATTGTGAGGTGCACCCTGAAACTGCAGAAAGCGAGCCCCGGACACCCCCTGCCAGAGGGCACTTTGGAAGTCTGGGCGTCCGAGCTGGGGGCAATGTAGACCAAACAGACGCTGTGTGAGCATGCACAAGAGCAATCTGCGCATGCACTGTCTCCAATGACGGCCAGAGGCAGATCCGGGCAGGCAACCTAGCACACCTTTGCTTAGTCAATATAAATACACAGCAGCTCAATGCTCACATCGGAGGGGATCTAGCTCATCGGTAGAGCGCTCGCTTAGCATCTTCTAACCATCTTCTAACCAAGAATGCGCGAGGTGCAGGGTTCGACTCCCTGGTTCTCCACTTCCCTTTTGCCTCACTCGCTTGTGCAGCTGCAGGCAGCACACCGGGGCTTGATGATACTGCCTTTTGCTGCGGCTGTACCTCCATGCAGGTGCACTGGATGAGGAGTACTCACCTAGAACAACCACCTCTCCCCTCCTTCCCTCTCTTGCTTGCGCATCTTGCACACCGAAGCCGCTCTCTCCGCAGCCCAACTCATCGTCAAACAGAAGTCTATATTCATCATGCGTGATTGTCCCTACAGCAATCCTCATAGTTGCTATGCCTTGCCCGTGAGCTGCAAGCCCTGACGCCTGAGTTGCGCAGCCTGCGCGCTCTCGTCGCCTTCCTTGCCCTCGGCAATCGCCCTCCGTTCCGCTCGGATGCGCTGCAGCTCGGCGACGAACCTGTGAGGAGAGCGGGCAGCGGATCAGTGACCGTCGAGGGAGAGAGGCCGGGAGAGGGAACAGGACATACTCGGTACCCTGAAAATGCGAGAGAAGCGAGAACGCGCAGAGCGAGCAAGTCAGCTAGCAGAATGATATAAAAAGGGACGAAGCGGCGCACCCAGTGACTCGCGGTGTACTGCGAGACGTAGCGGTACAGCTTGCGGTGGTTCTCCTCCCTCTCGTCCGCCCCCATTGTCAGTCTCCTCCCTCTCATTGGCCGACAACGTCGGCGCCTGGTGGACCATCTCGGATCCTCACACCTGACTCTCCCAAACGCGCATTGCCTGTAAGACTGACCAAGTTGCAGCAGCCTCTCCGGTTTCTACGCCTGACTCCTGCCCAACAACCGCGCAAGCTCTGCACCCACAGCACCGCGAAAGGTCAGCTTCCGCTCCAAAAGAGCAAAGAAGGACGAGTGGACGCACGCTCAATCTCAATCCGCTCATGCGTGACGACGGCCTTCGGCGTGTTGCTGTCGTTCTGCGGCACCTGGATGTCGCGATCCCGCACGGTCCAGCCTCGCTGCTTCGCGAGCTGCTCGAGCTGCGATGCGTCTGTGCGTGAAGGGACGAAGCGGATTAGCTCGACTGCGTGGAAGAGAGAGACAGACGCCCAGACGCACCGGTGGTGCCCAAGAACGCCTCGAGGGTAGGCTTGGCAATGCTCCTAAAGCTGCGCTCGACCTCGCGCGCGATACTCTCCCTCACCCGTCCATCGAACGCGGGCGCGCTGCGCGCAAGCGACTCGATCGCCTCGCGGACCTCGTGCTCCTTGTGGCCCTGGGCCGCGTCGCCCTCGCGGTACAGGCGCCAAAAGTCGCGGAACTTGCGCGCCTGCATGAGTTTGCTGAGAGCGAGGAGGCGCTCGGCCGTCTCCTTCTCGCCGTGCGGCTCGTCGGGCGCCCGTGTAGTTGCTGCTGCCGGCGCGCCGTCCTCGTCGTCGTCCTCGTCGTCGTCGTCCGAGGGGGCGGCCGAGGGGAGGGAGCCGCCGACGACGAACGAGTCGGAGAGGAGGGACCAGGCGAGCGAGAAGTCGGGCGAGAAGGGGGCGTGGGCGAGGGCGAGGAAGAGGACGGAGAGCGAGGCGGAGGGCGAGCAGACGGCGGGGTTAAATTGGCTGTGCGCGCAGGGACGAGCTTCGATTAGCGCCTGCATGACCCACGGCGCCCCCCAGGAAGGGCTGAATGTGGTTCACTCACTAGAGCTTGAGGAGGGCGAGGTTGGCGAGGAGGTCGTACTGGTCGTTGGAGAGCTGAGACTGGAGGTAGTCCTCGAGCAAGTGCACGTCTGCGCGGTCGCATCAGGGTCAGCGATGCGGTGTTGACGATTTGTCGCTGATGAGGAGAAAGGGGATGGGTGGACACACTCGAAGGGTTGTAGCGGTCGACGCTCGAGATGAGGGTCTGGATGTGCGCTGGGCGGTCACTCTGCGCGAGCATCGTGTGCGTTGTCTGGCTCAGCGATGTGTGCAGCGTGAGCGAGACGAGCACGGCGAAGAGATTCTGCCCACGACCACGCACACAGCGACAGACCCTTTCGCACCACGCTCACTCTTACGCACTGGGCTGTTGGTGCAATGGATGCATGCAAGGGAACGAGACTACAACACGAGAATGACAGCCGCAATGCAGGGTGCGAGGGGAGGAGGCAGACCCGAACTAGTACCGCCGCTGTTCGAGGAGCAGAGCGTCAGCGTTCCACTCAAGCGTAAACAGCGAGAAAGTGCACACACCATACCACCGCCACCACCGCCGCCGCCTCCTCCGCCGCCTGCTGCACCGTTCGGGCAGCTGCGAGAGTTGAAGTCAGTCTCAAGCCGCACGCAGCAGGAGAGCTCGCCACGCACTGATTTGCAAAGTGCCCCATCTGCTTGCACTTGTAGCACTGAACCGTCGCCAAATCCCTCCTCCCTCCTCCTCCGCCCCCTCCTCCCCCTCCACCACCGTACCCACCTCCCCCTCCCCCTCCGCCCCGATCGCTCCCCCAATTCGCCGCGCCGCTCCCACTCCGCCCAGTCGGATCCGCAGCGTGCTCGAGCCAGTCTTTGCGCCACAGTCGGAACGTCGCTTCGGGGAGGAACCGCGCGCCCGAGACGTCGGGGATGCGGGTGGACGACGCGGGCGGTTCGGGCTCGGGCTCGAATTTGGCGCTGAGAGCGGGAACTGTGTCAGCTAACGTCAGGAGGATGGAGGGAGAGAGAGGAGAAACCCACTGTCCGAACGGGCAGTCCTTGCCCTTTGCGCAAAATCCGACGAGGTAGTCCGGGCACATTACTCTCCGCACGTGCTTGAGCTTGCAGTCGGGGCCTGCGTGACGAGCGAGTGAGGTCAGCTGTGAGCGGGGCAGCGGCGAGAGCGAGAAGGGACGCACCGTCGGGGCAGAAGCCCTTGCGATACCGCGGGCACTCGCGAATGCGCATCTCGTCCGTCACGTGCAGGTACATGCACTGCGCGCCTCGAGACCGGTCAGCAACCGACCACCGAACACAGGTACTCCTCAACGCACCTCGTCGCCATTCGAGCAGAACCCGTACTTGGCAAAGAACCAACACTCGGGCATCTTCCTCAGGTGATACTCGTGCATGAATTCGCACGTCGTGCCCTTCTTACACAGTCCCCGGAGCCAATGCTTGCACACGGTCCTGCCATGCGCGTTCTGCGGTATAGGCGGTGGAGGCTGGAAGTTGAGCGGCGAAGGCTGGACATGGCGCAGTGGGCAGAGAGCGCCTTTCGGACAGGAACCGGTGCGGACAAAGTCGGGACAGAGCTGAGAGTCGTGGTCGAGTCGGATCCCGAGGTCGAGCTTGATGAACGGCTCGATGCTGAGATCGGCGTGGCGGAAGAGGACGCGTGGGTCGGTCTCGAGAACGGTCGCCATGGTCCTGGCGAGGGTATCGAGCGAGTCTGAGGCGAAGTGAGGGGGATGACTGAGGAGGGTGGTCGCGGGACGGTCGAAAGTTGAACGCCCACACGCGCTAGCCGGCCGTCGCTTCGTGCACGGTCCTCGAGTCACTCTATGCTTCCTCCGTCGGCGCTAGCGCAGCTGTCCGAGCTGTTGTCGACGAGTTGACCGGCGACTGGCGATGAGGTTCGAGAGGCGGTGAGAGAGGTCGATGGGGCAGGCTGCGGTCGACGAAGGCGGCTTCTTGGGGTGTACTGACGAGAGCAAGCGTGTTCTAGCGTCTCGCAGCTGTGCGGATGTGTGTGGGTGCTGACAGAAGGTGTTCGTCCGCTCGTTGCCCTCGACCTCCTCGCTCGTCTCGCTCGAATCCGCCTGCTGGGCTTACTTCAGCACCTGATCAACTCACATAAGCCCTACACATTGCCCTCGGCACACCAGCTCCGCTCCCACACCTCACCGCCTCTCCTCCGCCCCACCTCGCCGGTCCTTGCGTCCTCTCACCCAGCACAAAATGCACCTGCACGACTCGTACGTCCTGTACACGACACAGGATGCCTACACCCTCGTCGGACAGTCGGACACGGCAGAGACGCTCACTATCAGCCGGGGCGCCAACTCGTTCAGCATCAAACGTGCGGGCAGTTCTCTCTTCGTGTTGCGGGCCTGTCTAGGTCTTCTGTACTTCTACAGTCCTGCTGACGAGCACTCGAGTTACCGCTCACAGCCGGTGCGAACCCTCCACCGCGACCTGAGCAGGAGCTCGTCGTCTACGGCTTGTTCGGCGTGATCAGCCTGCTCAAGTGTGCGTCTTCTCGGAGTCTCCACCTCTCGAATTGAGCTAAAAGGATTGAGCTATCGCAGCGGACTATCTCATCGTGATCACGAAGCGCACCAAAGTCGCGACGGTCTTCACCTCGCCCATTTACGCCGCGAACGACTTCTCCGTCTTCCCGCTCGAGCGCTCGTCCAGCGCCGAACTCGTCAAGCACCCGCAAGAGGCGTACCTGCTCGGTCTCATCAAGAGTCACCTCTACAGCGCGCCGTTCTATTTCACCTACGGCGGATACAATGTCACGAGCCGGTTGCAGGAGCAGGAGCCGAGCGAGAAGCCGCTTTGGGAGACGGTGCGTCCGCTGAGACGGCTGATGAGTTGAGTGCTTGCTGACGGGAGGGTTGCGCGCAGGCGGACGACCGCTTTTTCTGGAACCGCCATCTCCAGCGCCGCTTCATCGATGCCACGACCTCTGCCGGCCAGGACGACGTGCGTGGGACAGAAGAGGTGGCCAGAGCTTCAGGGAGACGGGCAGCTGACCTGCTCGTATGTTGCGCGTCCGCAGTACAGCCGCTTCATCCTTCCCTGCATCTTTGGATGTGCGTTGCAGCGTTGCCCATGCGGAACATCTCGCTGACATTCGGGATCCTGCAGTCCTCGAGTTCAAGCACGCCTCGATCAACGGTCGCAACTTCCTCTTCGGCCTCATCTCCCGCCGCAACCGCTACCGTGCAGGCACCCGCTACTTCTCCCGCGGCATCGACCAAGCCGGCAACGTCTCCAATTTCAACGAGACGGAGCAGATCGTCTTGCTCGATGCGCAGAACGGCGGTGGAGCGGCCGGGTCGAGCGGCGGAGCAGTCAGGGGCGACATCCGGTTCTCGTATGTTCAGACGAGGGGCTCGGTGCCGGTCTACTGGGCCGAGATCAACAACTTGCGCTACAAGCCCGACCTCAAGATCCTCGACCTGTCCTCTACGGTGCGCTGGCGTTCTCCTCGTCTCACCCGAAATGGGCGACCAAGCGGGCTGACTTCGCTCGACTTCAGGCCGAATCGCTCTCTCGCCACTTTGACCAGCAGATCTCGCTCTACGGCGACCAGTACCTCGTCAACCTCGTCAACTCGCACGGCTACGAGAAGCCCGTCAAGGATGCCTACGAGCGCGCGCTCAATGCGATGGGCAACCCGCGCATCCACTACACCTACTTCGACTTCCACAAGGAGTGCAAGGGGTTGCGGTTCGATAGGGTGTCGGTCTTGATTGACTCGCTCGACCAGGACTTGCAGCAGCAGGGGTGGGTTGCGAGTTTCGCCTTCTCCCTTTGACACAAGGAGGCTGACCGGTTCACTCTCCCAGCTACTTCTTCCACGATACTACCGCCGCCAAGCAGCCTCAGCGAAAGCAGACCTCGGTCGTCCGCACGAACTGCATGGACTGGTGCGTCTTTCACTCTCATCCTTTCAGCCGCACGTCGCTCACGCTTCTCCGCGACAGCCTCGACCGCACAAACGTCGTCCAGTCGGCTCTCGCCAAGTGGGTCCTCAACAACCAGCTGCGGCAGATTGGCGTCCTCAGTGTAAAGGAGTCCGTCGAGGAGCACACCGCCTTCCTCAACCTCTTCCGCAACGGTGCGCGCCGGCCCATCCTCTCCCTTCTATGACAATGCTGATACGTTTCTTGCAGTCTGGGCGGACAACGCGGACGTCGTCAGTCGCGCTTACTCGGGCACTGGCGCGCTCAAGACCGACTACACTCGGTTCGTCAGCGTTCTATCTCTCTCGACCACATACTGACATGCATCGCACGCACAGCACCGGCAAGCGCTCGAAAGAGGGCGCGTTGCAGGACGGCATCAACTCGCTCATCCGCTATATCAAGAACAACTTCCTCGACGGGCCGCGCCAGGACGCGTATGACCTCGTTACCGGTACTTGGGTGCCGAGGAAGGGAGAGGAGCTCGGCTGGGCCGACAAGCGGGAGCTGGCTGTCCGGGCGGTAAGCAGGGCGTTTCCTCGTTCAGCGAACGAAGCTGACATCTCCTCATGCAGGCTCCGTGGATCCTGCTCTTCGGCTTATTTGCGCTCTTTGTCACGTTCTTTGCCGCTGCTTTTGTCAACGGTGCGCTAGCCCTTGCCCCAACTCCCGAAAACTCTGCTGACGTTTGCTGGCTCCATAGACTATGTCGCCAGCTCTCGCAAGGTCGCTATCATCTCGCTCGCCCTCGTCGCCTTCGCGTTCAACAGCATCCTCGTCAACGGCATCGACTACGTCTCTCAACCCCGGCTCGCCCGCCAGGCGCTTGACGACATTCTTGGCTACACTGGAAAGGGATACGAGTATGTCGTACTCCTCCTCAACGGCTCGCTCGACCTGGCTGACTCCTCATCTCGCTTGCAGATCGGGTCGGCATGGTCGTCCTGTCAAGAAGAAGCTCGTCAGTGTCGAGTCGTCGGCCAAGAACCGCCAGGCGCGCAAGGAGAGCCTCTTGCCGAGCCTGTCGTCGCCTCAGATCAAGCAGGAGTAGATCCTCATTCATACAGGTCTCTGTCGTGTCGTTGCAACGCGTTATATAGCCATCTCGCTCCCCACGACGATGCCTGCCAGTTCAGACCCCTCGCCGAGACGAGAGCCGACTTGGCTTGCACTTCGATCAACTCGCGACACTCGCTCGCGCGCCTGCTAAGCACATTCGCAAGCTCGCACACGTCGAGCTCGATACTGCGAACCCATACATTCACCGTCGAACCGCTGCATCGCCGTCAAACCCCCGCTTCCCACGACCTCATCGTCTCGATCTCGACAGCGCCGCCGCGACCTCTGCAAACGGCGAGAGCAGCACAGAGATACTCGCCTGATGGGGAACAGTTCGTCCAAGGAGAAGAAGGCGAAGCACAGGGCGACATCGGCATCTGACGACACAACCCCGTCCTCCGTCGCCCCGCAACGGCATCCAGGCGATGCGCCCAGCGGCACGAGTCCGCCGGGCGGCAGCCTGAACTCGGTAGGGAGCCAACAAGGAGGAGCCGGGCACGGCGGAGCAGCCCAATCGGCGGGAGATGCGGGCGGTGTTGACCTCACCCCTTCGCGGTCGAGGTCGTCGACGACGGCGTCGGCACTCTCGCGAACACCGACCAATCCAGCGCCCAGCAGTTCTCTCACACCTTCTTCCTCGTCTGCCGATGTCCCCGCCGCACAAACCATCCTCTCGAACCCGATCGCCGCGACACCAACATCGCTCGCACCGTCTGGCACCGGACCCGGCGCAATTGGCCTGCTGTCGACCTCGCCGACGTCTGCACCGAAACAACAGACCTTCGACATCGACGACATGATTTCGCGGCTGCTCGACGCCGGCTACTCTGGCAAGGTGACCAGGTCGGTCTGCCTCAAGAACGCCGAGATTACCGCGATCTGCCAGGCCGCGCGCGAGGTCTTTCTCTCGCAGCCGACGCTCATCGAGCTGTCGCCACCCGTCAAGATCGTCGGCGATGTCCACGGCCAGTATAGCGACCTCATCCGCCTCTTCGAGATGTGCGGTTTCCCTCCGAACGCCAACTACCTCTTCCTGGGCGATTACGTCGACCGAGGCAAGCAGAGCTTGGAGACGATCCTGCTCTTGCTGTGCTACAAGGTCAAGTACCCGGAGAACTTCTTCCTCCTCCGCGGGAACCACGAGTGCGCGAACGTGACGAGGGGTTTGTTCCGGGTTCTCCTTCATCATCAGCTTTGAGCAATACGCTAACGCTCCCCTCCGCACAGTGTACGGCTTCTACGACGAGTGCAAGCGGCGGTGCAACATCAAGGTGTGGAAGACGTTCATCGACGTCTTCAACTGCCTCCCCATCGCCGCCGTCGTCGCCTCGAAGATCTTTTGCGTCCACGGCGGCCTCTCGCCCTCCCTCTCGTCGATGGACGACATCCGTCGCATCTCCCGTCCGACCGACGTCCCCGACTACGGCCTGCTCAACGACCTCCTTTGGAGCGACCCGTCCGATACTGCACTCGACTGGGAGGACAACGAGCGAGGCGTGAGCTATTGCTTCGGCAAGTCGGTCATCGGGGCGTTCCTGGCGCGGTACGATTTCGACCTGATCTGCCGCGCACATATGGTCGTCGAGGGTTGGTGCTTCCGTTCGCTTGCGTTCGGCGTTGTCGCTGACGTTAGCATTCTACAGATGGGTACGAGTTCTGGAACGAGCGTACGCTCGTCACGATCTTCTCGGCGCCGTGAGTTCGCATCTCTTTCATCTCGTTCAGGCAAATGCTCACCATGTGGCTGCTTCTCCGCCCCCGGCTTCTTTTCTCCCTTCCCTGGCTACCACCGCATTTTGCATGGCCCCATTGTGTAATAGGAACTACTGCGGCGAGTTTGGTGAGTGTTTTGGCGGCCTCTCTGCGCCATAGCCTTCGGGCGGGGTCGCAGACCTCGGGAAGCATCTGTTTATGCTTCTCCCGTGCAGACAACTTTGCAGCCGTAATGTCGGTCTCAGAAGACCTTCTCTGCGCCTTCGAGCTCCTGAAGGTGCGCGATAATTTCGGCGCGGCGGCCCCCACGAAGACTGACACCAGTCCGCTTGCAGCCTCTCGACTCGGCTCAGCTCAAGCGCGACCTCGCCAAGGCACGGCGACGACTGTCGTCCGGCGCATCATCGACGACCGCGGCCGCCTGATCGCCTCGACTTGTACGACTACCGCCGTCTCTCTTGACCGGCACCACGGACGCTCCCCTTCTCCTTCTTCCGCCCTCCACGTTGTCTGCGAGACCTTGAGCTCTTGCGCATGTCTCCCTCTCCATGTCATGTACGAGTATCCTGTCTTCAGTTCACGTTGTCCATCTTGCGTGCCTCTCTGGCTTCCCGACCTCTTTTCACATGCCCCGCCGTTCGGACATCGCAATGCAGAGGTAAAATGTGCCTACAGACGAGGCGAGCGCGGATCCGGCGAGCGTGGCATGAGTGAGGCGAGAAGAGCGTTTGCCGAACGAACGACGCTCGCCGCTCCTCGAGCGACTTTCCGCGATCTCTCTTTCGCTGAACACGCTGGCATCTTCTGCACAATGCGATGCAAGAGTCTACAGTGCAGAAGGAGCGGAATCTACACTCTATCGCCCGAAGCGCATCTCTGCGCCGCCGTACAAGTCTAGTCCTTTCCGCAGGACCTCGTAAGTCAGGGGCGGTGGTCGAGTCCAGCTCGGCCATGAGTGGTGGCTGCAGGAAGCGGAGCGTCAGTTCAGGAAAGCTGGAGAGCGGAGGAAGCTGGCAACGCACTACATCTCCGTCAAGCGGATCTGCCATGGAGGAAAGCCGTGCAGTCGCAGGTACGATCCGCCGAAGACGAAGAGTAGGTCAGGCTCGGTCAGAGGTAGCGCTGCGAACGTAGGAAGCGGGTCAATCCGCGAAACATGCGTCGAACCAGCGAACCTCTCGCACCATCGATATTCTCGGCAACCATTTCCGACGTCATCTCCCTGCTCGAGTCTCCCGTAGCCAAGTTTTCCGCTACGCGTGCAAGCCAGGGCTGGCCTGCTTGCCGGGAGAGCAAGTTGACCTGGACGTCTGGTTCGACAGTTGGCGGGGCGTCATCGTTGACGAGCGTGGCAGACGAGGCTGCAAGACGGAGAGTCAGCTTGAGATGCGTCGAGAAAAGGACAGGAGTACGCACTGCTGTCCCCGTCGCCCGACACCGCAACCCACGACTCGTCCAGCAAAGTCTCCTTCGGCGCGACAGTTTCCGCCGAAGCCGGTCGCCGCAGTACGACCAGTCCGCATTCCTTTCCCGCTCGGTCTGCGCCTTCCACTCCGAGACCGAGAGCTGTCGAAACCTCGGATGCCTCTTCGACGAGAAGTCCTGCGGTGGTCGAAACGTGTTAGCCCGACCGACGAGAATGTCGGAGTAGTCCGCGCACCAGTCTCGTCGTACACGGACAGCGTAGCGATGCCCAACTCGCGGCTCCATCCCAGCAACTTCCGCAGCTGCTCGACCTTGTCCTGCACCGCCTGCAGGGAGTCGCTCGCCGTTCGAGCCGGCGCCAGGATGACCGCGAGATGCTTTGGCAGCTTGTTCCATCTCCCGCGCTTCAGATCGTCCGATGGTGTCACCGCTTCATGCTGCCGCAGTCGAGGAAAGGGGACGAGCGAGGCGAGACGGAGGACAAGGCGGGCTGCGCGGGCGCTGGCGAGGACGGCGTGGAGGGATGCGAGGACAGCGAGGTGCAGCGGGAAGAGCAATCGTGTCGTCAGAGCCGACATGGACTGAGCAGTGGGGACCAGTCCAAGGTCAAGCGGTGTTGCTGACTTTCACGACCAAGGACGACTTACTCGAAACAGCTTCGTGCGAGCCCTAGATCTCGGCAATTCATGCTTACAACAAAGATAAAGCAAATCTATAGACGGTACAGCTACTTCGGCGGCTTCGCAACCCGCTTGCCCAACCTCCGCGCCGGGTTGTTCGCATCCCGCTCGCCCAACGGAGCCGGCTTGACCCGCTTAAATAGCTCTCCCTTGCCTGCGACGCCGGTGACGAGCGAAGGACGGGCGAGAGGCGGGAGCGGGACGCGCATGACGACGGGAGACGGCGTCTCGCGAACGCTGACCGCCTCGCTCATCCTGCCGCGAACCGTCGGTCCCGCGGCGAGAACCGTCTCGGCCGCTGCAGCCACCTCAACCTGTGCCAGGTCTGCGGCGCGCTGAGCGAGAAGCCGCTCGAGCACGCTCGGTCGGTCCGCGTCGAGGTCGATGCCGGGCATGAGGCGGTCCTGCGGTCGCTCGCGAGGTCGAGGCGTCGCGCCGGTCGGGACGTCGTGCCGCACGCGGGCGTGCAGGTCGTCGCCAGCCTGCTGCGAGAGAGCGTCGGTCTGCTCGTCGATGGAACCGAGCAGAGTGTAGCCGGAGGTAGAGTAGGCGTCGACCTGAAGAATCAAACCATGTCAGCGAGGTGTACACTAACCCGAGATGTACGATACTCGACGCACCGAGGCCGCGGCAGCAAGGGAAGTCTGGTAGCTGTCGCCTTCGGCGAGCTTAGCGGTACTCTTCCAGTCGCCGAAAGCATCGCCGGCCGCATGGACGAGGTCGACGAGGTTTCGGCGCGTCGAAGTAGCGAGAACCGTCGACTGACGGTGCCCTACGGAACGCGTGTGTGTCAGCAGCTGCATGGCGGGCGGAAGAAGCGAAGCTGACGTACAATCGACGCCCAGTCGCCGTGCAAGGTTCGCGGCGTTCTGCAAGTCTCCCAGCTGGTCTCTCCGCTCGGACTCGGAAGATGAGCGGTACGAGTCGAAGCCGGCGGCGGCGAGGTCAAGAGACTCGCTCAGGGCCTGCGGGAAAGGCGGGTCAACCAACTGCTTTCGCATGGCGGGAAAGGGGACACGCACCTCTGCTCCAGCTCGACTTCGTGCGTCGCACAGATCGGCGGTCGTCGAGAGAGCCGTATCGAGCGCGGAACCGCTTGCGGCGAGAGCACACAGCTTGTCCGCGCGAAGTCGGACAGCCCCGGTTTGCGTCGACAGGACGCCATCGAGTTCCTGCTCGACATGCTGGAAGGTCGATGCGAGCGCTCGACTTCGTCGAGAAGCGGCGGCGCTGAGCTGGTCGTGCAATCGCCGGAGCGTCTCCTCCTGTTCGCGCTGGGCCTGCTCTTCCTCGCTCGCCAGCAGTTGCTGGAGCTCGGCGACGACTTGCCGGAGCCGTGCGTTCTGTTTCCGAGGGGCGATTCAGCGTCGCTTACCTTCGAAAGAATCCGCGAGCTGGCGGGACACACCTCGTCCGCAAGAGCAGCAGCATCGTGATCCCGCAGCTCCTCGAGGGTAAGATGATCCTGCCGCAACGCCTTGTAGCAATCCTGCTGCAGTTGCCGGACCGGGCCAGCTAGGTCGCCGAGGATGCGCGTCGTCTGGACAAAGCAGACGGTCAGACCAGAACCTTGATGCAGCGGGCAGAGAAGACCCGACAGACCTGCTCGGCATGCTGGGATAACCGCTTCTCCAACTCGTCCGCCTGCTGTCGCTGCAACTTTTCAAGCCTGTCGGCCCGCTCGAGGATACGCCCGTGCAGCTCTGCGCACACTTTGTCGATCGCCTGCCGAAAGTCGGTAGCTTGCGCATCCGCTTGTTGCCAAGTCGATGCGAGGGAGGCGAGTTGTGCGGCGAAGGCATCGACGTGGTCGTCGACCAGCGCGAGAGTTGAGGCGAGGTGCTGAAGCGCGGTCGTCAGTTCGAGCGGCGAAGCAGGCGGAAACGGAGGAAACGTACAGCTTGTTGACGACGAGTGAACGCATCGAGCTGTTCTCCGAGTTTGCCAAGGAAGTCCTGCTGCGTCGAGCGAAGCTCCGACGTGCACTCGCCGATGCGCTCGGCGCGAGTGGCGACGGCTTCTCGTGCGGCGACGATGAGGGCGTGGTTGTTGCGCTCGACGTCCGACTTGCGGTCTATGAGGCATGTGTGGTGAGTTTCACGAGCATGTCGGGGAAGAACAGCAGCAGTACGCACCGAGTTTCGCCCGCAAGCCTTCGACGTCGTCGAGCGCCCCACTCGCAGCCTCCTTCCACCCCTCGCGGCTCGTCTCAAACGCATCCCTCAGCGCCTCCTGTTGCGCCACTCTCAGCTTCGTCTCCCTCAACTCCGCCGACGTAGCCACCAACTCGCCCTTGACGGCGCCCAACTCGTCCGTCGCTTTACGGAGCTGTTCCTCGCGCAAACTGAGGAGGCGGAAGTTTTGCTCGAATTGGTCGCGGGTGGTTTGGAGCTGAGACTCGGAGATCTCGAGCTTGCGCTTCGTTTCGTCGAAACTGAGCCGGCCAGTCTCCATCTCGTCCCACGTCTCCTTCGAGACGTAGACGCCTTCTTGTCCTCGGGCGGCCTGCGGGCGCACCCAACGTCAGCCCGCGGTCTCATGTACAAGACACGAGCGTCACGCACATTGAGATCCGCCTTGAGTCGCTCAATCTCGGTCGCAAACTGATTAAGCATGACATTCTTCGACACGCGCTGGTTGACTTCGGGCCTGTTCTGGATCGACTTGGCCTGGTGCGCGTACGTGAGCGTCGAGGCCGTCTCTTCGTAACTGACGGGCGAGATGGTCGCGATGATGGTCGTTTTGGTACGGCCGCCGAGCGAGTCTTGCAAGAGTCGGGTTAGCTTGGATTCGCTGCGCGTGTACGACGTGCGTCAGCATGCGTCCGCTGGGGAGGAAAAGACGCCCCGCCACGCACCGGTACGCAATATGCTGCTTCTTAGCCGGATCCTTATCCACAAGCTGATTGATGACCCTCCCAAGCGCCAACAAGCTCGCATTGATCATTCCCGCCTCCCTCGCGCGCCCTTGGACCGCTCCCGAGCGACCGACGTTTTCGGATCCGGCGAGGTCGACGAGGTTGAGTTTGCCGACTTTGAGGACGTCTTGGCCTTCTTTCGAGGAATCTTTGATGTGCACGACGATGGTGAAAATCGAGTGGGAGCGGCTACGCGTCCCATCCATCAGCAACCCACTCCGAAAGAAAAGAGAGGGGGTTGGGACGCACCTCGACCGCTCGTTACAATTCGTCGCCGCAATCTGCCTCCTCTCGCTCCCGCGCCTTAGGACCCTCAACCCCTCCTCGGCACTCTGGATGAACGTCTCCTCAAGTCCTTGGATCGTCACCCCCGTCTGACCATTCTTCGTCTCTTCGTAAATGCGGAGGGTTTTCGGCGGCCCGGAGGGGTCGGGCGAGGGAGCCGCTGATGATCCGTCCGAGGACGAGAGCGAGTAGTCTGCCGCGTTGAGGTCCCGCAGTTCTTCGTTGTAGAGCTCGATGAAGGAACAGCGGACGGAGTATTCGGATCGTGATTCGGCGAGGCGGTCGAAGAGCGAGTAGAGCGTGCGGGGGATGATGCCTGCGTCCGGGTGGAAGGTGCCGTGGTAGGGAGAGAGGTCGCCTTCCATCGTGTAGCTGCGTGCGGGTCCAGAGGAGCATGAGAAGGTCAGCCCGACGGGGGAAGTTCGTGACAGTGACAGTGAGGGAGCGGACGCACGTCTTGCCCGTCCCGGTCTGACCGTACGCAAAGATCGTACAATTGTACCCCATCAGAACCTGCTGCAACATGGGTTTGGCCACGTCCGTATAAAGCATCCCTTGATCCGCGTCGGGACCATAGACGGTCCCGCGAGGCTCTTTCGACCCTTCTTGCAGACGGTCACCAAAGTCCCAGGTTTTGGTTTGAGCGGGAGTCGGCGCGATGGAGGAGAGGGCGGCGGAGGAGGAGGAGGGGAGGGACGGGTGCGGGTCGGTGAGTTTGACTTCCGTCCCGCGGGTCGACTTGACTTCGGCGACGACAGGGACCTGGGCGTCCACTTCCGACGGTGATACTCCTCTGCGTGACGATCCGCACCTAGGTCAGCCTGACGAGGGGACGACGAGAACCCGTTGTTGAGCGAGACTTCTCCCTCGAAACGTACCGACACCTGACCACGACCTGTATATTCCCGTCCCCCGCTCCGTTCTCCCTCTTCTGTGCCTCTCCACCTCTGCTACCCTGTCCCCCGCGCGTGCTAGCCGAGAGAGGGGGCGAAGTGAGTGATGAGGATGCAGAGGACGAGGGGAGTGAGAGTGCGGCTGGAGGCGGTTGGCGGGATGCAGGGCGGCGCAGGGGAGGGCCGAGAGCGGATGAGGACCCGGCTGGCGGGCGGCGGTTGGCCATAGCTGGCGAGTAAAGCGAGACGGCGGAGTGAGGACGAAGTCAGTCAACTTGGCGGGAGATGAACGAATTCGAGGCACGTGACCTTCATTCTCGAGGCAAAGTGCGACAAGCCTAGCATTCTACAGTGCACTGCGAGGCAATCCTACAACAGCTCGCGCGATCTCGCAGAACCACCTAACTCTCCTCCTCCTCGACAGCAGAGACCTCGCCTTCTCCGTCCCCCATCCGCTACTTGCCCTGCATCTTGTCCTTGACCCCCTGCGCTGCATCCGACACTTTCTGTCCCACCCCACTTCCACTTCCACCGCTAGTCGCAGCGCCAGTCGACGCAGACCCACCGCCGGAAGAGGAGGAAGAAGAGGAAGGGCCGGCAGTCTCGTTATGCGCGCCTGTCCGTCGTCCTCTTTTGTCAGTCCAGCGTCAAGAAAAGAGAGAGGCAGAGAAAGGGAAGGGGACGCACTGGCTGCATGGAACAAACCCCCTTCGCCGCCCGTCGGGTTCCCTCGGCCTCCCGTCAAGCCGTGAGTCGTGTGGGTGCTCATGTCGCGCGCGGTCTGGTGCTGAGAAGGTGGTTCAGACATTGGAGGAGAGGGGTTAGCCGGTTGGACAGAGAGTCGGCTCGCAGGGAAGGCGAAGGGAAAACGTACCTTGATTGGTTCTTGCGAGCGACAAGCACGAAGTCAAGAGCCAAAGCGTCGAGTCGAGTCGTTCGAGTGAACAGAAAGCAATCAGCTGTCCTGCCTCCGCAGCTGAACCCAAGTATAGCGAGCGAGCGTGTCAGCGACGAGGCGAGGAGGCAGCTGCGGAGGAGAGGCTGCGCACCGATGTTCACGGTTCACGAGTCAACCTGGGTGTGAGCAGCAGCAACAAGCGAGGCAAGCAAGCAGGAGGCAAGAGAAGGAGCAGCGAGCGTCGGTGAGCTGTTTCCGTCGCGGAACACTCACTCACTCGAAGCGACGTCAGCGAGTCCGGTCTTCGAGGCGGTATTCATTCTGCGCAGTTTGAGGGCGGTCTGAGAGGTGCAGTCGAGGGTTCTGGAGGCGCACGGCGGTCCTTCGGAGCGGTGGACGCGTGTGAGCGGGTTCATCAGCGTGTTGAGGCGGAAGCGGAGTCGGCTGGCGGAGGGAGCGGGTTGCGGTGGGAGTGGTGGACTGGCAGCTGTCCAGAACGGTTGTAGCAGCAGACTCGAACTCGTTCCAGCTGGATCAGCCGACTTTAAGCGAATGAGACGAGGAAGACCGCGAAGAACGTTGGTTGACGACGACCACTCTCGCTCGACTCGTGCTGGACGATGGCTGGACTAGAAGAGGACTTTCCGAACACACCACAGAACCAGCGCCGACGCACCTCTGTACCGGCCAAGCACTTCATCCACTCCGACCTCCTCAACCCGACTCCCTTACACTCGCCCACTGCACTCTCGCTCAAACAGTCTCCGTTCGGATCCACAAGCGAGCGAGGGTCTCCCCTGAGTCGATGCGAAGATAGTCCACACCGCCGCCTCTCGTCCGCCGTCCCAGCACTCCCCTCACTCTCGCTCCCCACCTCCTCCCCTTCTTCCACGGACCAAGCACCCCTGAACCTCGCACGCCTCGCCTCCGCCGTCGTCCCAAGTCGGAGCGGGAGCGTCCTAAGCCGCGGACTGATACTCAAGAGCGACTATCGCTTCGTAGCCGCTCAACCACCCGCTTCTGCTTCGCATCCGCCCCACGCGCAATCAGCCGCTTCAACCGCCTCGTCGACGAAAAACGCCATATCAGGCCAACTCGCACCTTCTTCCACCCCCGCCGGACCATCAACGGAAGGCGGATTCCACTTGAGCGGCGCGACCAACCTCCGCGAAGGAGGCTATGGCGTTTGGGGCGTCGCGCAGCCTACTGCGACGGGCGTCAGGTCGTTGCTGAGCTTGTTGAGGAGCAGGAAGAACGCAAAGGGCGTCGAGGGGAGGGAGGTCGCTTGGTTCGTGACGAGGGAAGAGCCGATTTTGTATATCGGTGCGCTGGGCGCCTTTTCGTTGCGCTTCTAAGGGGGCTGACGAGTTGAGAGATGGGCAGGTGGACAACCGTACGTGCTGCGAGAGGCGGCTCGTGAGTCAGCAGGATTAGCGCTCCACGACTTCCTGCTCAGGCTGACCTCGTTCGCACCCCCAGACCCGACAGACACCTACTCGATCAGCGACCGCGCCGAAAACCTCGAAGAGATCGAAGCGCGGTGCGTCAGGCCCTATCCCTTCCTTCCTCGCTCGACTAACGCCTCTCGTGCAGTCTCAAATCCGACGTCCTCCGCGAATCAGCACGCTACGACGGCCTCGTCCTCGTACACGACGAGACCCGCTCAGGCTCGATCCTCCCCACCTGGGTCTCGGCCGACAAAGTCCTCACGGCGCGGGAACTCTTCTCCCGCGTCCGCTCGGAGGGTTATAATGTCACTTACTTCCGTACACCCGTCGCGAGGGACCAATCACCCAACGACGGATACCTCGATGTCTATACCGGACTGTTAAAGCGCATACCGACTTCTACGGCGCTTGTCTTCAATTGCGGCGCAGGAGTCGTGAGGAGCACGTTTGCGATGAGCGTCGCGTTGATCGTGAGGCGGAAACAGCTGATCGAGAAGGGCGAGGAGGACCCATACGGGCTCGTCTCAACCCGACCACAGCAGGACGAGGGGGATGGACCGACGAGCCCGAGGGAGAGGCAGAACCCGAGGAGCGCGTTGAAGGTCCTCCAGGCGCAGAGCGAGCAGGCCGCGAGGGACAGGAGCTTGTTGAGGCTCATGCATGTCTTGTCCAAGTGTGCGTCGCAGCGTGCTTCTCGCTTCTGACTCATCTTCAATGCCCCTGGGACGAGCGAGCTGAGGCGATGCGACTTGGCGCAGGTCTGCCGTCGAATAGCCAGACGACGATCTTGAGCTTGCTCAGTACACAGTCGACGCTGCTCGAGAACCTGCGGTGCGTATCATCGCCACCTTGCCCTCCATGCTCACGCTGAACTCGCTCCTCCCGCAGATCCGCCTTGCTCGGCAATTTCGACATCATCCTCTCCCTCCTCTCGACCCTTGACGATGGCGTGACGGCAAAGAAGGTAGTTGACGCCATCGTCGACCACTGTGCGTTGCCCAGCTCCTAACTCGCCTTACCTCGCTCCGCTGACTGTCCTCCCGCAGGCGATGCCATGGTCAACCTCCGCGAGTCGATCACCGAGTACCGCGTGCGCTACGCCTCCTTCGCCCTGCACGACGAGCCGACCGCGCAAGACAACCGCCAATCCGCCCTCGCCGCCCTCGAGCGCTATTTCTTCCTCATAACCTTCGCCTCCTTCGTTTCCGACTCTTCCTCCACCTTCGACGTCCCCTTCTCCGCCTGGCTCAAAGGACGAAACGAGATCGCCAAGATGATCAACCGGATGCGAAAGACGGGCACGGGGCACTTTGTCATCTTCGCGCCGATTCAGGATCTGAGCGCGATTGCTAAGGGCGAGACGGGCGAGGTGGCGCTTTCGAGGGCGGTCAGTCGGGGAAGGCGCGTTGGAGCGGACCTTGTGGGTGACGAGTGGGCGCACCAGATCATCCGGGTGCGCGAGGTCCTTTCCTTCAACGAACGGCTCGAGCTGACGACTTGCTTGTGATACGCAGAACCGCTCGGGCATCATCCTCCGCGCCAACATGATTCTGAAAGAAGACGTCTGGCTCGCCTCGAACACCTCGCAAACCGACCCCTCCTCCACCTCCGCCTCAACCTCCTCCACGTCCATCCAGCACATCCGCGGCGCGATCAACTTCCGTCGCGTCAGGGACAGCTTCTTGTATGGGCTTTCGCAGCCGACTGAGGAGGGGATCAGGAGAGTGCTGGATGTCGTCAAAAGGGATGTCAAGCCTGGTGCGAGGATCGTTTGGATCGGCGTGCGGGAGGAGCCGCTGTGCAACATCAAGTACGTAGCGTCGGGTCCTTGCCTTGCTCGACTACTGACGGCGCCGCTCCCTCAGCGGCACGCCTTACGTCCTGCGTCAAGAAGCGGTCTCGTTGCGGAATGTCAAGTCGTACAGGTGTGCCCCGCGACTAGCCTCTCTACCAGTCCAAGCTGACCTTGTTTGCTACGCAGCGGCATCTCACCGACCCGTCTCGAGCTGCTGGAGGACCGTCTCAAAGCAGACGTCCTCTCCGAGCTGTCAACGTTCGAAGGCCGCATCCTTGTCGCGAACGAGGCCGACGATGGCTCGGTCAACCCGGTCTGGGAGGCAGTCGAGGGCGGGGACCAGGTCAAGACGCTCCGGGAAGTCATGGACGCTGTCGGGAAAGACGAGTGCGGCGAGGTCTTCCGCTTCATCCGCGTTCCCATCACGGCCGAGAAGTTCCCCGAATTCTCCGACTTGCGCGACATCATCGAGACGGTCACCGAGCTCGACATGGACGAGTCGGCTATCGTCGTCAACGACCAGCTTGGACGGGGCAGGACGACCCGCACGCTCGTCATCATCAAGCTGTTGCAGGACTGGCTCCGCCACAACGGCAAGTTTGTTGCGCCGCGCTCAGACCGACCCAGCTACACCGTCATCAACAACTTGCTTCGTGTTGTGCGGAATGGCTTCGAGGTGTGTCTCGCTGTCTGATTCGCTTCGAGACCATATGCTCACTTGTCTCGCTCACACAGATCAAGAACGCCGTCGACGCCGCCATCACCGCCTGCGGCGAACCCTTCGACCTGCTCGAGTCGATTGAGAACGCCCGGCAGCAGGCGGAAGACGCCGAGGGCGAAACGCGCGACATCTGGATCGCCCGCGGGCTGAGGGAGCTGCGCGCCTACTTCTTCCTCATCATCTTCACCACGTTCCTGCACGAGTCCCGCCCCGAGACTTGGCGCGACCTCGGCCGGACCGCCAGCTACGAGGACTTTGTCCGCTCGCGACCCGTCTTCCGCACGATCGAGAAGGAGCTCGACCACGCCGGCATCGACGCGCTCGTCCCGCTCAAGCGCCCGATCGCGAGTGGTACGGCCTCGACAGACGAGGTCGCCGATTTCGTCGCCAAGCGCAACGGCCGCATTCTTTCCGCTTACACCCTCTGCAAGGCCGACTACTTCTCCGGCCTGCAGAAGATGAGCTTGCCCGAACGGGTCGAGGGCGCGCCCAACTTCCGTCGCGTGCCGCTCACGCTCGCCGGCAGCGATGCCGTCCGGACGCCGCACCCAACCTCTTCGAACGGCGGCCCGAACGTAGCAGGTGCCACTCTCACCGGCTCGAGCCCCCAAGCTGGTCCTTGTGTCTACGGCAGCGGCATGCCTACGGTCGACGGCCTGCGACGAGCGCTCGAGAAGATGGACGGCAAGGGCACGCAGATCCTGTGGTCCAGCTTGCGAGAAGAGCCGGTTGCGTACGTTGCCGGCAAGCCTTACGTCCTCCGCCTCTTCGACCAGCCGCTCGAGAACGTCGTCACAACGGGCGTTACCACAGCGACGGTCGAAGCGATGGAGGCTGAGCTGAAGAAGGACTTGCTGCGCGAGCGCGAGCAGATGGGCGGGAAGGTCCTGCTGGTGCGTGCGGTGATTCAGCTGACACTTGGTCTCAGTCAGCTGACAGCCTGTCTCGCAGCACGACGAGATCGAGGAGAACGGCAGCTTCACCGTCACGGCGATGTGGGAGGACGTCAAGGCCGAGGAGTGAGCCCTCCGCAGCCTCGCAAACGCAGGCTCGTGCTGACATACCGGTCGCACAGCATTCTGACGCCTCGGGAGGTTTTCAAGATCATGCAGGACGAGGGCTTCCAGGTGGACTACGACCGACTTCCTGGTGAGCTCGCCGGAGCGCTTGCTTCTGGCATCGCTGATCGTCTCTCTCGCAGTCACGGACGAGCAGGCGCCCATTCCCGGCATCTTCAGTCGCATCGAGCAGCGTGTTACCGGCGCGCTTTCCGGGCGGGACAAGGAGAAGGTCGGCTGCGCCTGGAACTGTCAGATGGGTCCGTTCGCGCCCGCACGTCGAGCTCAAGATTTGAAGCTGATGTTGCTTACCGCGCAGGCCGCGGACGAACGACGACCGGCATGTAAGGCTGCATCCTATCTCTCCCCACTTGCTGCCAGGCTCACACTCCACCTCGCAGGGTTGCCTGCGCTCTCGTCTACCGCATCCTCTTCAACCGCCAGTCGACTTTCGACATGTCTGCTTCCTTCATCGAGCCGCCTGAGCACGGCTCATTCTGGGACGGCCGCGAGGCGGAGCCGCTCCTCAACGGCGAGTACAAGATCGTGTTGCAGCTCGTCGGCGTGCTCAAGAATGGCAAGTTGGCGAAGAGGTTGACGGACCGAGCTATCGAGTGAGTGCGCCCATCTCTCCGCCGGACATCCCTCGACTGACATCTCGAACGTCGTAGCGACATGGAGGCCGTACAGAACCTCCGCACGGCGATCTACTCGTTCAAGCTGCGCGTCGAGGCAGCCGAAGACGGATCGAAGAAGCGCTCGAAGCTGTTCGACCAGGCGCTGAACTACCTCTACCGGTTCGTCCTCCAACCTCCTCCCTTCGCATGCAGGCTCGCTGACAGTCCGCGAGCATAGCTACGCCACCCTCATCGTTTTTGCCAACTTTCTCCTCGACAAAGCCTCGCACCTCGACGACACGGACGACGAAGACGAGGCGACCGTGTCGTTCCCCTCGTTCGAGGAGTACCTGCGCGAGAGGAGCGAGATCAAGAAGATTCTGAGCCGGAGGACGCTGGACTAGACGGCGTGAAACGGTGTACATCGTTGAGTCAAGTCGATAGATAGAGTTGTGCTGTACTTTTCGCTGTGCAACGATGCAGGAATATTCCTCAAATCTGGCACAGCTCTGAGCAAAATCCAAGAGAACGAGAGTGGTACTGTAGTTGATGCGATTGCGTTCGTTCGTGCGTGCCTGCTGTCTAGTAGCGTAGCGTTCTAAGCTACCGATTCCTCCCTCCCTCCCTTCTCTTCCGCCGGTTCACTCAACCCTCGCCTCCTCCTTCGCCTCCCTCGCATGCACCCCCGCCCTCCAACCCCCAACAACCTCATAAACCCCAATCATGACTCCACACGCCGGTCCAACTTTCGCCAGTCGAGGCGCGAGACCGGCAAACATCGCTCGGGGCCCTTCGGTGTGCACTAGCTGGCGCAGGAGATGGAGGGTAGAGGGTGCTGAAGGAGAGGAAGGAGAGGTGGAGAGGAGGGAGGATTGTCGACGGGTTTTGAGGACGTCAAAGGGGTTGGTGAGTGTTGCTGCGATCTGTGCGCGGGGGACGACTCCATTAGCCGGTCCACCGAGAAGAAGAGGAAATCGCAGGACGGAAACGCAAACGCACCACTCCACTTCCAGCACCACTGACGAAACTGACCACAAACTCCCTGCCCCTTCCCGCCCCAGCCTTCTCCCCAACTCCCGCCTGTGCCTCCCCCATCCCCCTCCCACCCGTCAAAGCCCTCTTGATCACCTCATATCCCGCCCAATAAACCCCCGAGAACGGCACGTCCCTCCAAAGCGTCGGTCCCAAGCCCTTCCAAGCGTTCGACCACCGCAAATCGCGAATGACAGAGGTCAGAGAGAGTGGGGAGGAAGGCGTGTGGGATTGGAGGCGCGTGCGGAGGAGTTCGAGAGGCGAGAGGAGGGTCGCGACGAGTGTGCGGCTCAGTGCGCCCGCTACGAGCGGGACAGCACCGACGTAGCCCTTCCTTAATCCCTCCCGCGTTCCTCGCCCGCTTCTTTCACCGACGTACGCAAAGCCCGGAGCTCGGTCCAGCGCAGTCCGTCGAAGCGAGTCGTATCCCACCATATACACCACCTGTCCCGGGACGGACATGGCTAGTGCGGGTGCGGTGCCGCGCCAGAGGGCTGTGAGGCCTTCGGTGCGTAGGATGTGCGTGAGGGCGTCGACGAAGCCTGTGAGATGGCGTGGCGGAGCTGGAGCGTGGGCGGTCGAGGTGGGAAAGGCGTGCGAGGAGGAGGAGGAGGAGGAGGAAGGGTAGAGGCAGGCGACGTTCCCGCCCGAACTGGTCGGGAACGTCAAGGTCCCTGCACCGGAACTCGAGGCTGAAGCGAGCTCGTACGCCCATTCGCGTCCACGGGCGGCCGCGACACGCGAGTCGAGTGCACACCAGACTCCCTCACTCTGCGTGGGAGCGGGAGCGCGCCGGGTAGTCGTTTTCCGTGCGTCGCAGCATGGTGCTTCGGACGGAGGAGGGGCGGTCGAGGTGCTTGCGATAGGAGGGGGAAAGGGGGTCGTGGAGGGTGTAAAGCGGGCGACGGGGGGAGGAGGGGAGGATTGAGTCTGGAGGCGGGTTTTGATCACGTCGAAGGGAGTCACTGCGATGAAGGGAGGAATGAGGGTCAATACGAGGCGCTGAGTGGGAGGTATAAGTTGAAAGATCCGGATCGGAACAGCGCTTTGGGCTGCGCCGTCTTGCTGAACCTCGCGGGTCATGTCGAACCAGCCATATCCGCACGGAATACAATCACCGTCGGTCCAGCAAATCCATATCCTCCACCCCGAGCGTATCCAATCCAGCGACACGTTCTCGCCCTCGCCTCCTTCCGCTCCACCCTGGACATACCCTCCGTCTACCCTTCCATCCAGCGAGACCCCGCTCCTCCGAATCGACTGTCCACAAAGCCGACGATTCGCGATCCGCTCGAATCAACGCCTCGAATCGGACGTCATGCTCCTCCCAGAAACCACTGCGTGCCGTGGAGACAACCGCTGCAGCTCCGTAAAATCCCGCAAGGACTCTCTGTCCATACTGCCGTCCCGCACAGCGAGAGCGAGCGCGATTACGCCGTGCCGACATCCCAGAATCGGATACCTCGTCCACCATTCCACAACCCACAAGAGAGAGCGGGGCGACTGACTCGTGAGACTCGTTACGACTGCGCCGATGCACGCGGCGAGCATCTTGTCCCGCTCGTTGGTTGTGGGCGGCTGAGTCGGCGCTGGTGGCGGTCGAGTCGGGAGCGGCGCATCGGGAGCGAGGGTTGTTGATGGGATCTCCTCCGAGAGAGCATTCTCGAGCAGCATGGCTCGTCCAGGCCACTCTAGCCGGTGTCTGAGTGTGAGGTGGATGCTGAGCTTCGAGGAGAGCGAGCGAGCGAGGGTTGTTCCTCTGTCGCCGTCTGTTCACAGCTGGAACGAGTCAGAGAGTGCTTTACTGGCTAGTATTCGACAGTCACACGGACGAACGACCCGCCTAGCAGCTTGCGGTCACACAGCAGCAACCCTCCCGCTCCTCCTCCTCATCTCTCATCTCGCACAGCGCACCCTCGCACGCACACACGCTCAGCCATGTCCGCAACCGACTCACCGACTTCCCCACCCGCTCCCACGCCCTCCAACCTCCCTCCTCAAGCCGCAGCAGCCGCCCACTCGGCCGTCTCGACCGCCTCAAAGGACGACGGAGACCTCACCGTCCTCTCGTCCCCGACCGACTTTACAGTCAAGCACCCGCTCTACTCACCCTGGACACTCTGGTTCGACTCGGCGAGCAAGCAGGACAAGTCCAAGAGCTGGGAGGAGGCTCTCACAAAGGTCATCTCGTTCCACAGCGTAGAGGAGTTCTGGGGGTCAGTCCGCACTCTCCTTCCTCTAGACCAGCTCAGTGGTACGATGAAAGGCACACTCGCTGACGCTCGCTCGTTCCCCGTGCAGCCTGTACAACAACATCGTCCCGCCCTCGATGCTCGGTGCCAACAGCAACTACTACCTCTTCAAGCAGGGCATCAAGCCCGCGTGGGAGGACGAGGCCAATGCGCACGGAGGCAAGTGGAGCGTCCAGCTCCCGCGCGGCAAGTACACGGACCAGATCGACGCCTTCTGGCTGTATACGGTGCGTGCCGCTTCTCCGCTTCATCTTTGCCCGTTTGCCCTGTTTGTAGAGCGAGCGACTGATTCGAGGCTCGAGCCTGTGCCCGCAGATGCTCGCTGCGATCGGCGAGACCTTCGAAACGCCCTTCGTCCCTCCCTCCGCCCCCTCCTCCTCCGACGCTCCCTCCTCCGACTCCCCCGCCCAACCCTCCACTACCGCCTCTCAACCCGCCCCCTCGCTCCCACCCTCCTCCCAAACCGAAATAACCGGCGTCATCGTCAGTACCCGCAAGGCCTTCTACCGAATCAACATCTGGACTCGCTCTTCCTCCCCTTCGTCGCGCGAAAAGATCGAAAACGTCGGACGCCAGTTCAAGTATAATGTGCTTGGGTTCGAGTACGGAGGCAAGGTTGGGTTTGGAGAGAAGGACAAGGTCTCGAGTGATGTCGAGTTTGTGAGCCACACGGATAGTCAGAATAAGGTGCGTTCGCCTGCCTCTCTCTCTTCGAGCCCGTGGGGCGGTTGAGCTGACGTGCGTGCTGTGAAGCAGGGCAACAAGAACAGGTGGACCGTCTAGTCCTCTCACACGCCTCGCTTGGTCGTCGGTCGTATTCGGTACATTGCCGCGCCTTTCTGGATCAGGTCTCCGTGCGGCGGAGGCGAGACGGAAGTTGGGGACCTTGTACGAGCAGCGCTTGTCCGGGAAAGGTGGCAACTCGCACGCTTACGCCACAGCTTCCTGCTCCTCCATCTCGTGCGTGTGTGAAGAGAGAGGTCCGACAGCTCATAATATAACACGCTCAACTCGCTGTGAGCCGCGCTGAATACAACACGATCACCTCCTCTTCACCCACGCGCGCGCCGTCGCTCGCCGCTCACATCCTCTTCTGCCTCCTACTCGCCCCATCCGCCCCTCTGAGCCTGTACTCCCTCCTGCTTGCAGTCGAGTCGAGTCCGCCCATCTTTAGGTAGCCGGGGAGGGGGACGACGAGGCACGTGAGGTTGTCTTCCCTGCTCCAGCCCAATCAATCATTTCATCAGCTTTACCAGCAGGGAGAGGGAGAAGGAGGAAGAGGAGACGCACGCGCCACAGTCCTCGGCGAACGAAACGATCTTGCTCGCTGCCCTCGTAGGGTCCCGGATCCCACGCGTGAGGTCGACGATCTCTTGGTCCGAGAGGGTGTCGGTGATCCCATCGGAACAGAGGATCAAGGCCGCGAATTCGTCGCCTGCCGCAACGGGCGTGTCAGAACAATGCTTTGAGGCAGGAGGCCTGGGACGCACCTCTGATAACCCGCTTGACGATCTCCGGTTCCCCAATCACGCCCACAGGCTTGAACTCCCTATCCCCAATCGCCCTCGTATTAGCCACAACTCCACCCCACCTGCTCTCACCAAAACTATCCGTGATGATCCCCGTCCCGCTCGTCCTCAACCGCTCGCTCTCGGTTCGCGAATCCGCGTGATGCGCTTCTGTGAGACGCCTGACGCGGCCGGAGTGCGTGGAGCAGAGGAGTGCGGAGGTGTCGCCCAGGTGGGCGATGGTGAGCGAGAGTAGGGACGAAGCGTAGAAGGGGAGGGAGTAGGGCAGGTCGAGCGAGTGGAGGAAGGCGACTGTGGCTGTTGAGCCGCCCTTCTCGAGCTCGGGAGAGTGCACGACGTGGTTGTCGGCCTGCAGAAGCAAGCAATTGTCAGCACTCGCAAGAAAGGCTAGATTTGACGAAAGGACGGCTCGCCCGCGCACCTTCAAGAACGCCAACACAGCCAACTCGTCCAGTCCCATCCCACGCCACTCGCTGAACGCCTCACTGCCCTTCCTGAACCGATCGAGCGGTCCACCGCGGTACCGCTTCAAGTAGCCCCCAAGCTCGCGGTACTGGTCGATCAGAGCGGGGATCTCGGATGCGGTTGTTGATTCGAGGAGGGTGGGGAGCGTGTCGCGTAGGTAGCGGGAGATCAGGTCGCCGCCGTGGCTGTCCCGCGCAGAAGGTCAGTCGCAACGAATTCTGAAGGAAAGAACGGCCGCTTCCGGCAAACGCACCCGTCAAAGACGCCAAAGTAAGCTACTTGTCGCCGCCGCTCTTCCTCGCCTTCTCGCACCTCTCCATCAAAGCCCTCGAGGTTCTGCGGCGTCCAACCCGTTCCTAACCGGTCGTCGACGACGTTCCATCGCAGCATGGACTGCGGCAGAGCGAGCGAGTGTACTGAATATGCGTCTTCTTGGTATCTGAGCGTGAAGCGAGGAGTCAGAAGGGCGGGATCTGGTAAAGAGGTACGAGCGAGGGAGGGAACGAACGGTCGTTCTCCTCGCGACTGGGCGACTCCGACGGCCTGCTTCGATTTCTGCGCAGATTCTACTCGTCAGTACAGCTTCGGTCAACGAGTATGCGCCCGCAAACACACCAGGTTCACACGAATGCTGCCATGCTGCGTCCGAAAGTGCTGGTCGTCGCTGTACCCCCTACTCTGTCCGCCGACAGTCGCCAGGGTTCTCAGACCGTCCTGCACACGCCATTGCAATCCTGCTAGTCGCTCGAGAGGCCGTCGTCGGGGTTGCGCAAGCCGATGAAGTGGGGAGGCGGCAACCGAGAGGGAGCGGAGCGCGCTTGTCCGGTGCAAGCTTGTTGACGGGCAGCAGCAGCGAGTAGAGATCATAGCGAGCACGAGCGACACCGACTGCGCCCAGCGTTGGGCTGCAGCGGAGTCTGTCAAAGCGAGACCTGCGAGCGGACTGGTCTCGCGGTCACCTCCTCGTCTCTCCCGCTGTTTGGCTCGTTCGTTTGGCTTGTGACGTAGAGCGGACCTCAGAATGTACGTACAGCCGCTCGCCGCGCTTCGAAACGCCCGCTGACGAGCTGTGGACGACTTCATCAGGGCGTCGACAATCCTCCCCCTCGAGCTCGTCGACCGCGCGATCGGAAGCAAGGTCTGGGTCATCATGAAGACGGGTGCGTGTGCCGGGCTCTTTGGCGGCGGCGGGCACATTGGCTGACCTCCTTCGTCTGATGACAGAGCGCGAGTTCACCGGCACGCTCGTTGGCTTCGACGACTACGTTAGTGAGTTGCGGGTCCTGAAGGACGAACGGAAGAGGATGCAGAACTGACGGCTTTGCCCGCGCAGACATGGTCCTGGAAGACGTGACGGAATAGTACGTCCTTTCTCCTGCCGCTCTTCCTCTCCCTCACCTACGGTTCTTGCATCCCTGGGCGACTCGAATTGACCTACTCGTGCCTGTAGCGAGACGACGACGGAAGGGCGGAAATCAAGCAAGCTCGGGCAGACGCTGCTGAATGGCAACAACATCGCCATGATCGTCCCGGGACGAGGGCCGGAGGACGAGCAATAGCGGGGTTGGCGACGTGAGCGCACTGTAACACTAGATGCATACCAGGCCGTCCTAGGGTGGAGGTTGTGCGCAACGGAGTTCTGCTTGGAGAGACGCTTCGCTCTGCTGTGTTTGTTCCCCTCCTCTTCATGCAGCAAGTGTCTGTTGTTACCACTCTAGAGGAACGGCTGCTATCTACCACACTCCCCAAGCAGCGAATATCTCGTCTCCAAGATCCGTCGCGCCCAAGTCCAGCCGGACTCCCGACCCAAAACCCTCGTCCGGACTTCCGCTGCTCCCCTCTGCAAAGCCACCGGCTCCAAAAGCGACGCCTGCGAGCTCTTGCGCGCCCGTTGGAGCGACGGGTGTCGGAAGGGCACCGGCATCGGACGTCGGCGAGCGAAGGAGATCTTCGAGTCGCAATGTCGTTCCCGCAGTGTCGAGCGCGTTGGCGGCGACAGCTCCATCTGGCGAGATCGTCGTCATCGCGGCAGGCAGAACAGGCGTCGTCATGCCGCTCGCCCCCGCAGCCGGACTGACTTCGCTCAAGTAGGCGAACGCGAAGGGGTCGGGAAAGCCGGCGGGAGCGGTGCCTTGACTGACTGGTAGGGGCGGCGGCATGGCAAGGCGGAGGTTGAGGGCGTGCGACTCGAGGCGATGGATGAGGGCATCGAGTTGAGGGGTCGAGAAGGCGTAGCCGGCTTTCTTGAGCGCCGAGGCGGACCTGCGACGACGGCGGTAAACTTAGCGGGAGCGTCTGCAAAGATAGAGACTGTGGCAGGCGCACCTCTCCAGTAGCGAGACGGCACGCTCGTAAGCGTGCACCGTCCCCTGCTGGACCCCGTCGGCGAGGATCTCAATAAGGCCCGTGAGCGGGAACCGCCTTGTCGTCACGAGCAGCACATACTGCGGCGCACGCTCGACCGCGTCCAGAACTGTCTCGACGGCATCGGGCACGAGGTCCCTAACCTGCCTGAACGACATCTCGAGGCGCTCGTACGCCTGCCTCGTCTCGATGTCCGTCAAGCTCGCCTTGCCGCGCTGCAGGCTCTCCTGCATCTCCTGCATGCGCCTCCCAAGCTCGCGGTATATAGGCGGGACCAGGCCGGTCCAGGTGAAGGCCGCCCAATTCCGCAAGCCTCGCGCGGCGAGTTCAGGCGTCCAGCGATTCTTGCGGTTCTTGGCATGCGGGAACAGGCTCGGCTTGGAGCTGTAGTTGATGAGGGGCTCGCAGGCTTGGAAGTGGAGGAGCGCGAGGGATCGGAGGCGCGAGAGGGCGGAGAGGCCCGAGGAGATGGCGTCGTTGTCGAGGGCTTGCCGTCGGGCGTATGGGCCGAGGAGGCCTTCGACGATGTTGCGAGCGGAGTTGATGTAGTACATCGCGACTAGGAGACCGGAGCATTAGCATATCGGCGTAGCAGCTCATGGAGAGTGGTGGACTCGGAACCCACATGGCGTGATGTTCGGCCATTGCCCCTTTTCCGCCATAACCCTTTTATAGATCTCCACAACCTCCTTGTCAGAGACAGGACTCGGGCCTGTCAGGAGGAGCTGGTCCTGCAAGGTCCTGTGAGACGCGGAACGAGAGAGCACACCGCAACGTCAGCGAAGAGCAAAGCGCACGAAGGGAGACATTCGACGCACGACGTGAGATGGCCAGAGTGAACTTCGGTGAAGAGGTCGGCCGAAAGGTGGAGAGCCCAGAGGTGCGGACTCGTGAGCGAAGGAGACTCGATCTCGCCCTTGTCGATGATGGCGCGCAGGTGGGTCATGTAAGCGGAGAGCCAGGGTCGAGAGGTTCGCTTTTCGCCGTCGTCTGAGGAACGACGAATCAGTCGCAATTGGAGCGAGACGGCGAGCGGTACGCACCAATATTGACGAGCGAATCGAGGACGTAGCATGTCGCGGCATTGTCGAGCGAGGGGTGCAACATGACTTCGCCCTCCTTGGCCTTCTCCAGCGCCAGCTTCGTCAAAGCCTCGCACGCCGCCTTCCTCCGCTTCCCAAACTCGCGCAAGTCCTCGCCCAACTCGTCAACCGCTTCAAACGACGTCGGATCCGCCTTGGCTGAGGTACCGATAATGGCGGGTGAAAAGGAGAGTGTTGCGCCGATGGCGAGTACGGCGTAGGCGAGGATGCACTGTTCGGGCGAGAGGAGCCAGAGTTGCCAGCCGACTCGTGGGAGATTCAGATCAAGCGAGGAGCCGCGAAGAAGAGGGTGGTCGTAGTGGCCGCCTTGTCGGAAGCCTGCATCGCGCCCGATTTTCAGTCATTCGACGCGAGAAGAGCGAGGTGGAAAGGAACCGCTTACAATCGTAAAGATGCTCGACGAGCGCCGGCTCAAGGGTTTGGTCGACCCATGCCGTGCGATCGACGAGACCTTGGAGGTAGAGTGAGAGCTGCTCTGCGAGTACGGAGGGCTGGAAGGACAGCGTCTCTTCGCCGGTGATTGCGAGAGCTGGACGCGTGTAGGGGACTTGCGAAGTCGAGGCGACCGGGGCGAAAGAGGCATCGCCGCCGAGCTGAAAACCGCTCGTAGTCGCAGATGTTGGCGGGATGGGTAAGACGGCATCTGGTGCTGGCGCAGAAGGTGCCGCAGTCGGCGACGTTTCTTCGTTCGAGTCCGCCGAGACGAGCGAGTTTTTAGGTTTGCGCTGCGGTTTGCGTCGGACGACGGGCGTGGTGGTGCATCTGTGGGGACACTGAGGACCAGTGAAGGCCTGGGGCATGTGCGAGCGATCACAATAACGCACTCGATGCCTTTCTCGACGCAGCGGGGGCAGCCAGCGGGATTCGGATGGCACAGAACGCGTTTCGCCTGCGTAACATACCTCGTCAGTCTCTCCTACCAGCCGAACGCCTTCTTACGGTTCCGTAGAGGAGTAAGCGGAACGAACCTTGCACCTGTCGCACGCTGGCGGCTTCTTCGGCTTCTTGGCTTGATGATCCGGCCGCGGGTTCGGCGTTCCACTCGCTGACGAGTCCACTGAGATGTCCATCCCTCCCAATCTAGGTCGAACCGCGTGTACCGGACAGTGTCGAGGACGAGGCGGTGTGGGGCGTCGAGAGGACGTGGAACAGCGCAGGGGTAGGCTTGTTGGGACAGAAGTCACTGCGTAGCTGTCGAACAAGCCCCAGCAAGCAGTCTTAGCAGGTTCGAGAGAGGGGCTGGACGCCAAACCCTCGCCAAACCCCTTTCGCCTCAACATGCTCGCGCTCCTCCTCGGAACAGCTGCCAGAAGCCAGGCGGCTGTACGCAGACGCTTACACGACCACTTGCTAGACCTCCCAGGTCTTCCGGCGCCCTTGCATTCCTCTCTCGCGATTTCCGCGACTTCATCAGTTTCGCGTCCATGATGGGTTTCGCGATATCGGGCTGAATGCGCTGGGCGGGCCTGGCGTGCTGCTGGATACAGTGTCCGGACGCGTATGACTGCTGACGAAGCGCAGCGCTGGGTTCCGGAGCTGTTCACGCACTGAGAAGCGCTATCTGCGCGTATTTTCGACTCGATGGCTTGTGTGGCATGCTGAGGACGCCACGAGTGATCACAGAGACACCAGAACACACTGCTCAGGCACTGCTCTGAGCAGGCACTGCTACACCAACAGATCGATCCCGTGCGACTTGCACGCTTGCCGCCAAGGCATCCTCGTCCCTTCCTTCCGCTCCTCGACCGCCGTTTCACCTCCCACCCGCGCGATATTGCTGCTTCACGCTCCTCCACCAGAGCGTTTTGAGTCCGCTCAGGCCAACCGCTGACGATGTGTCGACGGACAGGCTATTTCACGAGTTCCGCATCGAGGCGCACAGATTCGTGAGGAGCGCGCGGCACGCCCCGAGCATCTGAGCTGAACGCCCTCAGAGCAAGACGCTGCGCACGCAGCTTGGGTAGGTGGGTGGTCTCCTGTCGCCTCCCGCACCCGTAAGCCTAAGGGTCAAGCGATGCCGCGTCCTAGTGTGACAACAAAGCTAGTCAATCCAAGCGCAACCCAACTGTGTTCCTATGCCGACGCTCGTCAAGCCTTCTTCGCTCTCTTCGACCTCCTCCCCATCGCCTCCTTCTCACCCTCCTCACCACCTTTCTCTCCATCAACATCCTCCTCCTCCACCTCCTCCACCTCCTTCTTTGCCCTCTTCCCCTTGACCCCCTTCTTCGCCCCAGCAGCCTTCTTCCACTCCCAATCTTCCCAACCCCCCCTCTCACCCATCTCCCTAACACCCTCAAAAAACCCCTCTTCACAAGGCTGGACGCTCAGTCTTCCCCTTCTCAGGAGCGTCGAGTCGGAGAGGGAGGAGAGGAAGGTCGGGGAGAGGTAGGAGAGCGATTCGGGGAGAGTGCTTGAGGAGGAGGGCGAGGGGGAGAGGGTGGAGAGCTGTTGCAGGAGGGAGAGGGGGACTGGGTGAGGGAGTTTGGAGACGAACTGCGTGTGCGTTGATGAGGAGCAAAAGGAGGAAGAGAGTCAGTTGAGAAGTTGGGAAGGTAGACGGCGTCTGGCCTGCTCCGTTGGAAGCGAGCTCGGGGGGCGGAAGTGGAGATCGTGGGCACTCGGAGGATTGGTTAGGAAGTCGTAGGCACCTCGACGTCAACCATGTACCAGCGCGGCTTGTCGGGATCGCTCTTCGGGTCGTAGTACCTGCGCCAATCCAGCCTCAATCAGCACACTCTCTCCTCCGCCTTGATCGCAACTCACGGATGCTTCGGATCCCACGCATTGTGATCGGGATACCCCTCTTTGACGACCTTTGCGATGCCCGTCACCCCGGGCACCTTGCAGTTCGAGGCGTAGAACAGGCAGAGGTGGTCCTTCTTCATTTGGTCGCGGAGGTAGGAGTTGGCTTGGTGATTGCTGCGTCGTCAGCATCGTTAGCATCTGTCCAGGCTCGAGGGCGAAGGGGCGAAGAGAGGAGGAGAAGGGAGACGAACCGAACGCCTTCCCAGCTCGACACCTTGACGCGCTCGAGGTCATCAATCGAAAACTTGACGTCCACACCCTTCTCGATGCGCGACTCGGGTTCGGCCTGCAGTCATGACGAGCGATGTAGAGGGGGGTCGAGGGGAGTCGCGAGGAGCGAGAAGGGGAGGTGAACGGGTCAGTCTGCATTGCTCCCAGGTCCGCGGCGTCACATGCCCTCCAAAAGCGCCTTCCAGGCCTGTCGCACGCCCTCCAACGCTCTGCAATGCCATCCAGCGCGCCCGACAGGTGTCCGATGTGGGGTCGACACGAGCGAGAGAACGAGAGCGAGCGGTGAGAGCAGAGACGCGCCTTGACGAGCCAGTGGGTGTAAGTAGTCGCAGCAGCTGGCTGTTTGCCCTTTGCCATGGTGCGAGCGAGCGCTGTGAGCATAAAGAGATGAAGCCTTAGGGTGCACGTGACCTCGAAATGAATACAAACTCGGTTGTAATCAATTGAATACAACCGAGTTGTATTCAATCCGAGCTCGCTCTCGCTCTTCATCACTTCGCTCCGCTCACTTGCGCGTGTTCTGCTGCTGCGAGTGCACTGGCTGCGATGGCTTCTCGCTTGGACAAGGGCACGGGCCGCGCCGACCCCCTGCACCCGTCTCCCGCCCACCATGAGCCACTCTCCATCGCCCCTCAGGACTCGCATGTCCCGCCCTCGATCTCGCTCCAGCAGATGAAGAAGTACCAGTACGCCCAGCCACACATGCTCAAGGCCCACTCGAAACCGCCCAAACGCGCAAAGTCCGCCTTTGACAAGAAACTCGGACACCACCTCGCGCATCTCTCGTCGTCGGCACAGGCGAGCGCGTCACTGAGCGCGTCCCACGACGACTTGCTGCTCCAGCACAACAATGCTGGTGCACTCGAGGCGGAGACGGACTTGGAGCGGACGTGGAGGGTCACGCAGGACGAGATTGTCGATGCGAGTGCGGTCAGCGCCGAGAGCCAGGCGTTCAGTCTGCAGCTTGATCAGTTCGGCCCATACGACCTGAGCTACACCCGCAACGGCCGGTGAGTTGGACCGTTCTAATTGCGGCACTCCAAAGAGGGAATCGGCTGACTTTCGCCCGCTCGCTTTCGCAGACACCTCGCCATTGCCGGCCGCCTCGGTCACGTCGGCACCTTCGACGTCTCCTCCTCCTCCCTCCACTCCGAGCTGCACTTGAACGAAACAACCCGCGCCATCACCTGGCTCCACGACGAATCGTTCTACGCCGTCGCGCAGAAACGGTTCGTCTACATCTACGACAAGCAGGGACTCGAAGTGCATCAATTGAGGAGCCATGTCGAGGTCGAGGTGATGCAGTTCTTGCCGTACCACTTCTTGCTGGCGACGATCGTGAGTTGCGCGCCTGTCACTGCCGCCTGAACGCCCGTACTGACCCCCGCTCGCACTCGCAGGGCCAACCGGGCTACCTCAAGTACCAGGACACCTCGACTGGCCAGCTCGTTGCCGAGCACCGCACGCGCCTCGGGTCCTGCAAGACGATGGCGCAGAACCTGCACACAGCGATGATCCACCTCGGCCACCAAAACGGCACCGTGACGCTCTGGTCTCCCTCGGTCTCGCACGCGCAAGTCAAACTGCTCGCGCACAAGGCGCCTGTCACGAGTGTCGCGGTCGACCCGAGCATGATGGGACATCGGATGGCGACGACGGCGGCGGATGGGACGGTCAAGGTTTGGGACGCGAGGATGTGGAAGTGCTTGAATGAGTATGCGGTCAAGAAGACGCCCAAGGCGAGCCAGTGGAGCGGGAAGGGCATGTTGGCGGTCGGATGGGGTAATCACGTCTCGGTGCGTCAAACCCTGTGCACTCGCTCGGAAAGACACCGCTGACGCTGTTCGCGCCCTTGCAGGTCTACAACGACCTCTCCCGACCTTCTTCGTCCCCTCGCATGCCCCCGCCACCATACCTCACGCACCTCTTCCCCTCGACCCCCGTGCACGCCCTCTCCTTCCAACCCTTCACCGACGTCCTCACCGTCGGCCACTCGCGCGGAATCTCCTCCCTCCTCGTCCCCGGATCAGGCGAAGCAAACTTTGATTCGCTCGAAGCCGATCCGTTCGAGGGCAAGCGGAGGCGGAGGGAGCGCGAAGTCCAGGGCTTGTTGGACAAGGTTCCGATGGACCTCATCACGCTCGATGCGGATGTCGTTGGGCGCGTGGATCGGGGTGTCCTACGCAAGGGGGAGAAGAAGGATGTTCTTGCTCGTGAGGGGGCGACAAGTTTCGCCAAGATGAGTCGCGCCGAGAGGTTGAAAGTTCAGGGCAAGGCGGCGCTCGAGGAGGACGAAGAGTTGAGTGAGGGTGAGGACGAGGACGAGGAGGATGAGGAGTTGAGTCGGAGGAGGGAGAAGGCCGAGAAGAGGATCGAGAAGGCTGATGCGAAGAACCGCATGAGGGGCAAGAGTTCGGGACTGAAGAAGGCGCTCAGGAAGAGGCGGAGGAACGTCATTGACCCGCAGACGGTGCGTTCCCCGCGTCCCTCTCTCTCGCAGACGGCGTTGCTGATCCAGCTTGCGTCGGCAGGTCGCGCTCAAGGCGAAGCTCGAACGGCAGCGCGAACTCAACAAGCAGGCAAAGGCGAACAAGGCTGCGAAGGAGGCCGCGCAGTCGGGCCAGGGCGGCGCGCTCGAGCGGTTCAAGTTCGCGTAGGCGTAGATTCGCGCCCCCCTTCTCGTTTCTCGCTCGCATCTCGCACCCGCACCTCTCGCATCGCTCTTCGTTTGTTGTCATGATACGGCTGTCTTCTCTCTCCATCTTCTCGTGTTCGGTTTGGCGAAAGACGAAGCTAGCATTACTCGTCCTCGCGTAGATTGCGATCTTCGCCTGTCACCGCTGCTGCATCTCGCCGCGTTCTTCGTCCCCCAGCTCGGCGACGAACGGGCCGCATGGAGGAAGTGTCCAGTCGTCGATAGATTGCTCGAGGGCGTCGATAGCTTGTGCGAGCTGTTCGAGTAACGAAGCATCAGTCGCAGACCTCGACAACGGGAAAAGACGGAAGCTTCGGCGACGCACCGCCGCCTCTCGCTCCGGATCAACCGGCTCGTCGTCCTCGCGCCCCCAGCTGACGTCCCGCAGCCCCTGCCGAATCGTGCTCGCCGACCCGCCCGACCCGTCCGTCGCAGTCCGATACGACGCAACCGTGCCGTACTTGCTTTCCTCGTCGTCATCCTCATCTCGCTCGCCATCCTCGTCCTCCGACGAAGCACCATGCCGCAACGGACTCGGCGGAACTCCTCCCCCTCGCCCACGCGGCAAAGTCTTCATCGAATGACTACTGGGCGGCCTCCCTTCGACGCGCTTCTTCCCCTGCCCCTTCCTCTTCCTCGGCGCCGGCGTGGAAGGCTCAGAGGGTAACTCAGTCCAGTTCTGGCGGTCGAGGTGGACGACCCGAATGGGAGCGAAGGGACCGTCGTCGGTTGTTGTTGAGACGGGGGGACGCCAGGGAGAGCGGGAGCGTGGGCGAGTGGAGGAGGAGTCAGGGGAGGAGGAGGAGGGGACGTGTGTGTGTGGGTGCGAGGAGGAGGGGGGAGTAGGAGGGCGGAAGGCGGTGGAGGATTCGATCGAGATGAGGCGTCTGTGCGGCGAGCGGGCTCGTCAGCGTGTTGAAGAACAGATCCCATTTCAGCTAGGTCGCGGAAGAAGCGCCTTTGAGAGGCTTCATCCGTCGACCACTGAAGCTATGAGGAGCCCCTCGACGGAACGAAAGTTGCGAACGCACTCTTCTGCCAGGCTCAGGATCTTCCGCAGCTGTTCCTGCTCTGCGAGCTGCTCCTCCGTCGTCCGTCCAACTGGTCGAGGGGGAGCCCTGTGCGCATTCACGATGAGGATAAGGTGAGCGAGCGAGACCAACCCAAGCCCGCAAGACCAGCCCGTTACGCGACGCACTCTGGTAAGATATCAGGGTTCAGCAGCGGTGCACGTTCGGGGTCCTGCGTGCGTGCGAGGCGAGATCAGTGCGATGAGGAGGTGGGGAGGGTTGAGCGAGGTGAGCGCACGTCTTGCGGATGGCGCGGCGCAGGTAAGCAGCAGCACAGGTACTGTATGAGCAAGTCTGCCATCCTAGCGAGTCCCAGCAAGCAGCGAGCGGTGAACGGCTTGAGCCAACTTCATCGGCTCCACCTCTCGCCAGGACCACACGCTCGCTGGCTCGCTACGGCTCGTCCTGAGGCTGGGATGGCGTCTGCGAGGGCGTCGACGTCGCGATACTCCATCGACGACTGGGACCAGCTCGCACCGCTCTCGCCCGCGCAGTCCCAGTCCGTCCACCGCGTCTCGCAACTCGCCCAGGTCAAGCCTGTTCCACAGCACGTGAGTCGATGTGCGCTGCGCTGAGACGATGAGATTGAGCTGATGCGCGATGTGGTGACCCCGCGCAGCTCGTCGCGGCGTCGAACAGCCGCCCGTCCACTCCCTCGTCCTCTGCCCTCCTCCGTACCGCTCCCCGGTCCCGCTCTCGCCTCGACCTCGCTCAAATCCTCACCGGCTCGCCCTCTGGCTCTCCAAGACCCGGCTCTGCACGGCCTTCCGCCCTGGCCGGACTCGGAGAAGCCTCGGCCGACTCTCCCGACCCGCTCTTCGTCCTCCGCGAACCCATCTCGACCGCCCAGCAGTTCCACGACTGGTTCTCCCTCGTCGAGTCGTCCCTCGAGCGGTCGCAGGAGTCGATCTACGTCGACCACCTCTCGGAACTCGTCTCGCACCTTGAAACATGCGACAACGTCCTCGCGGCGCTCGACGAGTCGCGCGGCCTGTTGAGCGAGATGGAGGCCAACTACCGCTACGTCGACGAGAACTCTCGCGCGTTGCAGATGGCGTGCGAGACGATGCTCGAGGAGCAGAAGCATCTCATCGAGGTCACGGAGGCAATTGGAGCGAGGCTCGAGTACTTCCGCGAGCTGGAGAAGGCGACCCGCGTACTCAACTTGCCTGGGGAGGAGATTGTGCTCAAGGAAGACTTCCTCAACATGCTCGACAGGCTCGACGTCTGCCTCGAGTACCTCAAAGCCAACGTGCGCCGCGCTGTCCTTTCCTCCTCAAATCTCCGCTTACTGAACCCGCTGAGCGCAGCGCGACTTCCTCGACGCCGAGATCTACCTCATCCGCTTCCAGCAGTGCCTGACGCGCTCGATGACGCTCATCAAGATGTACTTTGTCACGACGATCCGGCGCATCGCGGCAGAGGCGCAGGAGAAGATGGGTGGCAAGGTGCGTCGTCGCGTTGCTCCTGTCAATCACACTTGGCTTGCATGGTCATGTCGCTGACTGGAAGTTACCCTCCTTCCACGCGCACAGGAACTGTCCGAGACGGCGCTGAACGCCCTCCTCTACGCCAAATTCACCTCGTCTGCTCCGACCCTGCGCATCCTCCTCGTCGAGCTCGAAAAGCGCGCTTCGGCCGACCCCTCGGAATACGCCTCGCTTCTCTCCGAATGCTACTCAACCTACTTTGCCTCTCGCTCTGCCCTCCTCGGTCCAGGCTTGAGAGAGGAAGTCAGGAGGATGGAACCGGACAAGACGGAGCTCGTGAGGTTGGCCAAGATGGGGTGTGCGTATCTCAGGGGCGTTTGCGCGACGGAGTGGGGACTGTTTAGGGAGTTTTTCGCGATGGGCGACAACGAGGTCTCGTGCGTCCCGTCGCCACATCTCTCTCTGCCTTCTTCACCGAAGCGAAGACTGATCATCGAATTCGGACGGGTTGCACAGCGCCTTCCTCGAATCCCTCTGCGACACGCTCTACGACTCCCTCCGCCCTCGAATCCTCCACGAACCGCGCCTCTCCTCTCTCTGCGAACTCTGCGCCGTCCTCAACGCAATGATGGCGCTCGACTCGTCCCCCACCAACCCTTCCTCCGCCGACGCAGACGAAGAAGAGGAAGGACAGGCAGGGATGCGGTTCTCGATCCTCCTGCAGTCGCTCCTCCAAGACGCCCAAACACGCCTCGTCTTCCGCGCACAAGCAGTGATCCAGTCCGAAGTCCTGCACTACGTCCCCTCCCCCTCCGACCTCGATTGGTCCGACAAACTCTCCACCAGCTCTTCTTCTGGGGCGATGTGGGAGGAGCAAGCGGAGGAGGAGGGAGGAGCGAAGGGAAGGTTTAGGGTTCCGAGGGAGGAGAGGATGGTAGGGTGGTATCCGACGCTGAGGAAGACGGTTTGGGTGTTGGAGAGGTTGAACGCCTACGTTAACGTGCGTCGCGCGTCTTCCCTTCTCGCAACTGCCCTCTTCCATTGTTCACGGGGAAGTTGCTGGCGGTGGGCATCGTCCGACGCTCACGTTCGCTCGGTCCCCCGCGCAGGACGCCATCTTCCAAGACTTTGCCGCCGAAGCCGTCACCCTCTGCCTCCAATCCCTCATCTCCGCCTCGCTCCTCATCTCCTCCCGCCCCGCGACCGCCGATTCAAAGAATGAAGACACCGAAGATCGCAGGACGGACGGCTACTTGTTCCTTATCCGACACCTGTTGTTGTTGAAGGAGATGGTGAGGAGCGTGGATTTGAGGCATGTGGAAAGGGCGGCGGATTGGTCGAGCGTCACCGGTGCGTCCGCTCACTCTCTCGCTCCACCCTGTCGCGCGAGCTGACGGTCGGTATCGGACAAACAGAGGCCCTCAACACCCTCCTACGCAATACCTCGACCCTCTTCAACCCCCGCGCACTGGTCGACCTCGCCTCGAAAGGCATGCCTAACTTTGCTGAAACGATGACGGACGCCAAATCCGTGCGTCCCATGCCCCTCCCTTTTCCTTTCGAGGCTGACGATGGGTGAATAGGACCTGGACTTGGCGCTCAAGAAGGCATGCGAGGAGTTGATCGCCCACTTGGCGCTCGCGCTCACGAGCGAGATCCGCGCGTTCTTGGATCGGTGTACCGCGTTCCTCTCATCCCCCTCGCCCTCCTCAACCTCAACTTCCTCTCGCGACTTGCCCTCCCAGCCTTTCTCCACCCCCTCCCAAGTCCTCGAACTCCACTCCACCTTCTCCTCCACCATTCACCAACGCGCGGAGGGGGTGATGGAAAGGATGCGAAAATGGTTGGAGGAGGATAAGACTGTGAGAGTGCTTGTTGGGCCTTTGTGGGACGAAGTTGGTGAGACGTATACGACGTTCTACAACCGTGCGTTTGCGCTCTCTTCTTTGTCTCGAAGGAGTGGGCTAATGGTTTCTTGGTGAGTGGGCAGTCGTGAGATCGGAGTATGGGTTCGAAACGAGTTCGTGGCTCACGTCGCCCGACGAAGTCCTCGTGAGGCTCAAGGCTGCGGAGGAGGGTCAAGGACGGTTGGAGGAGCAGGAGAAGGGCGAGGAGGAGAAGTAGCGGGAGGAAGTCGAGGTGCAACTTGGCCGTTTCGCTCCGCTCCAAGACTGGCACTCTCGTCGCTGCTTCCTCTATATGATGCCCTCGTAAGACTGCTTGGAAGTCGTCGTCGTCGTCGCCGTCGAGTCGTTCGGACGGAGGCTGGTTTCGTGACCCGGATCGCGAGTTCGCCGGTTCCCGCTCACGCTCGTCTCGGCGCCTCTCTCTTGCCTCTCCCTCTTTCTCCCTCTCTCTCACTCTGACACTGACTCACAACGATGGCTGAAGTACGCTCACGTGCTGCTCGGGACGGGGCTGGACTTGCGCGCGCTCGAACGGAGCGAGACGGTTGCCGGGCGGGACGAGAGGCGGGGGACTGGTCACTGAGCAGCGACGCGGGCATCGGCTGGTGCGGGGGGCTTTGCGTTGGGACTGTGTGACTGTCTGCGGCTGGCGGGGACGAAGAGCGAGCCTCGCGCGGGTTGATAGAGGACACCGGCGTCTCCTCCCCACTTGCACTCGCCAGCAGGGTCCACGAGCAAGAACCGCTTCCCTCCTCGCTGAGAGACTGACAACCGGTGCTTGTGCGAACGTGTGTGCAGCAACTGCGATTCGACAAGAAGACTGTCGTCATTACCGGTGCGGGCGGAGGACTCGGGCGCGCTTGTTCGTCCCCCTTCCCTCCCTTCTTCGCCCCGAAGTCTCGCTGACTTTGAAGACGACCGTCGCAGACTCCCTCTTCTTCGCCTCCCGCGGCGCCAACGTCGTCGTCAACGACCTCTCGCGCGAGAACGCCCAGAAAGTCGTCGACGAGATCAAGGCCATGAACGGCGGGCGCGCCGTCGCCAACACCGATTCGGTCACCGAGGGAAAGAAAATTATCGAGCAGGCCATGAACGAGTTTGGGAGTGTTGACGTGCGTCGCGGTCCTCCTCGACGACGTGCTTCTTCGCAGCTCTTTCCCGCCGAGGAACTGACTTGGTTGAGGCGCACGCCCGCAGATCCTGATCAACAACGCCGGTATCCTCCGCGACAAGTCCTTCAAGTCGATGACCGAGAAGGAGTGGGACATTATCCAAGACGTGCACGTCAAGGGCGCCTATGCGTGCACCAAGGCTGCCTGGCCCATCATGCGCAAGCAGAAGTTTGGCAGGATCATCAACGTGCGCGAGAGACGTGCTCTTTCAGCGAAGGCTGGTCGCTGACAATCGAGCGTTTGTGCGTGTGTAGACCGCCTCGGCCGCCGGTATCTACGGCAACTTTGGACAGGCCAAGTGCGTCGCAGATTCGGTTCACTCGGCGGCGCGCGCTAACCGGTTGTCGTCGCAGCTACTCGGCTGCCAAGATGGGTCTTGTCGGATTTGCCAAGACGCTCGCTCGTGAGGGCGCCAAGGTGCGTCGACGAGCGCACTTTCCGTGCGGAAGAGGACTTTGCGCTGATGCCCTCGTCCCGCCGCTGCGCAGTACAACATCCACGCGAACGCGATCGCGCCCGTCGCCGCCTCGCAAATGACCGAGACCATCATGCCGCCCGAGATGCTCGCCAACCTCTCTCCCGAGATGATCGTCCCTCTCGTCGCGTACCTCTGCCACGACCAGACCGAGACGAACGGACAAGTGTTCGAGGCTGGCGCGGGGTGGTATGGCAAGCTCAGGTGGGAGCGGACCAAGGGACATGTCTTCAAGACCGACAGTTCGTTCACTCCGAGCGCGGTCAAGGCCAAATGGGACACGATCAACGACTTTACCGACGCCGATCACCCCGAGAACATCACGGATGCCGACTACCTCGGGTTCCTCGAGAAGGCCAAGTCGATGCCGACGAACGAGAGTAGCGACGATGTTCGCTTCGAGGGAAAGACTGTCCTCATCACCGGTGCCGGAGCCGGATTGGGTCGCTCGTATGCCCACGTGTTCGCCAAGGGAGGAGCGAACGTCGTCGTCAACGACATGAGCAAGGACAACGCCGAGAAGGTCGTCAAGGAGATCAAGGACGGTGCGCCCGAGCCCTCTCTCTCCTACCTCTAAGAACCCTGTTGATGCTCCTGGGTTGTGCGCAGCCGGCGGAAAGGCCGTTGCCGTCGTCGAGTCGACCCTCGAGGGCGAGAAGCTCGTCAAGGCTGCGCTTGACGCGTTCGGCAGCATCCACAGTGAGTTTGCATCCTCCTCCGCTTAGCGCTCTCCGCGCGCGCGCTGACGCTTGATTGCTCGCGCTCGGCAGCCATCATCTGCAACGCCGGTATCCTCCGCGACAAGTCCTTTGCCGCCATGACCGACGCCGAGTGGGATGCGGTCTACTCGACCCACTTGAAGGGTACCTACGCAGTGTGCAAAGCCGCCTGGCCTCACTTCCAGAAACAGAAGTACGGTCGCATCGTCACGACTTCGTCGGCCGTTGGCGTCCATGGGAACTTTGGACAGGCGAATTACTCGACGGCTAAGAGCGCGATCATTGGGTTGACGAGGACGTTGGCGATTGAGGGAAAGAAGTATGGCATCTTGGCGAACATGTGCGTGCCGAGCGATTCGTCTCTCTGCGGGTCGGCGGCCGGAGCTGACTTTGCCTCACTTCTTCTCCTCCCTCACCCGCTTCATCCTCTCGTACACCTTCTCCTACACTAATCGCCGCCGTCACCGACGACAGCCTCGTCCCGAACGCCGGAACCGCCATGACTGCGTACGTCTCCTCTTCCTCCCCTGCCTCGGCTGCTTCGCTGACATCCCGTTGTTTCTCGTCTCTGACAGGACGATCTGGCCCGAAGAGTAGCTAGCATTTGCTTTGTTCGAGCTGACGATGCCGTCGCTGACCCTCCCGAACCTCGCAGGATGGTCAAGGCCTTCTCGCCCGACTTTGTCGCGCCCGTCGTCGGCTACCTCGGCTCCGAGTCAAACCAGGACACGATGGGCTTGTACGAGGTCTCGGCTGGATGGGTCGCGAGCATCAGGTGGCAGCGCACCGCCGGACACGCCGTGAGTTCGACCTTCTCCTCGACGCGAGACGGACCTTCCTAACCTCGCCTTCTCCTCCCTCGTCGCGCAGTTCCCCGTCAACCAGAAGGTCACGCCGGAAGACATCGTCGGCGCATGGGACAAGATCACCCGTTTCGACGAGAACGCGACCAACCCCAACTCGACGGCCGAGTCGCTCGAGAGTATCATCTCGAACTTTGGCAACGAGGATGAGGGCGCTTCTTCGGCGGGTGGTGGAGAAGACTACACGGATGAGGAGGACTCGGAGTTGGTTGCCAAGGCGAAGAAGGAGGCGCACTCGTCGGGCGAGTTCACCTACACCGGTCAGTCCTCCTCCTTTCGCTTCCGCTCGCTTCGTCCGCCCGACACTCTCGGTTGTCGACATCTACCGCAGGCATTGCGAGTCTTCGCATCGTACTGACCGTCGTATCGTCAAAACAGAGCGCGACGTCGCCCTCTACAACCTCGGCATCGGCGCGACCGAGAAGGACCTCGACCTCATCTTCGAGGGCGACGAGAATTTCCAAGCTGTGCCAAGCTGGGGGGTCGTGCCGCAGTTCAGCGTCTCTAGCGGATTGTCCCGTACGTCCGCGACCCCTAACGCTGTTTGTCGCCTCCACTGACCTTCCCTTCTCTCCTCGTCGGCTTCCTTCGCCTCTTTCTCTTGCAGTCGACTGGCTTCCCAACTTCTCGCCCATGATGCTCCTCCACGGCGAGCAGTACCTTTCGATCAAGAAGCCGATCCCTACCTCCGGCACCCTCGTCTCCGAGTCGAAGCTTGCCGAGGTGCTCGACAAGGGCAAGGCCGCCGCCGTCACTACCGTCACGACCACCAAGGACTCTGCAACTGGCGACGTTGTCTTCGAGAACCACTCGACCGTCTTCATCCGCCAGGCCGGCGGCTTCGGCGGTCGCAAGACCGGCAAGGACCGCGGCGCTGCGACCGCGCTCAACAAGCCTCCTTCCCGCAAGCCTGATGCCGTCGTCGAGGAGAAGACGCTCCCCCAACAGGCTGCGATCTACCGCCTCTCGGGCGACTACAACCCGCTCCACGTCGACCCGAACTTTGCCAAGGTCGGCGGCTTCGACCAGCCCATCCTCCACGTGCGTGCGCCCGCTCAATGGTACGAGGGACCTTAGCTAACACTCGCGCGCCTCGCAGGGCCTCTGCTCGTTCGGCATCTCGGCCAAGCACATCTTCCGCAAGTACGGCGCGTTCTCCGACATCAAGGTCCGCTTCGCTGGCGTCCTCTTCCCCGGCGAGACGCTCGTCACCGAGATGTGGAAGGAGGGCGACAAGGTTGTCTTCGGTGAGTCTGAAGCACGATCTGTCACCGGAATCTTGCGCCGAAGCGGCTTTGGCTGACTGACTTTCGGGTTTCTCGTCGCAGTCACCAAGTGTAAGGAGCGCGGTACCGTCGTCCTCAGCTCCGCCGCCGCCACCCTCGCGCAGTGAGCATCGTCGAGCATCGTCGTCTCTCGCGCCTCGCCCCCCGGTCTCCGCTTGTAATCCTCGCTTGTCTGCGTACCTCCCTCTCGCTTTCGTCTGTTCACCCTTTCCTACGTTGTCAAAAGCAATGAAACTAAGTTGTGCGATCTATAAAAGCCCCTTCTATCGACGAGCGCCCTCGTTCGACTCGCCCACACTCCCGTCCCAATCGCTAAACCCGATCGGTAGCTGAGCCTGCAGCCCCGCATCCTCGAGCCACCATTGGATCGAGAGGACACCTTTGTCGAGCGCGGCGTCGCGGTTCTTGGGGCTTGCGCCGGCGAGACGGAGGAAGGCGGCTTGCGAGAGGTCGATTGAGGTGGTCGTCGGGCAGCTGGGCAAGTCAATCAGATAGAGAACGTCAGGAAGCCGAAAGAAGTGAGTGTGAAGCGGAGACGAGAGACGACGCACGCGTTGCAGACATCGCCAACCTTCACCGAAATCGTCACGTTCGAGTCGGGCGACCAGACGTTCATCTTGGCGCCGCAGAGCGCAGAGACGCTGTCGCCGTCCGAGCCGTACTGCGCGACGAGAAGTGAGTGCTGGAAGCGAGAGGAAAGGAGGAAGACGGACGAGTGCAGGAGGAAGAGCGGCGACGAGAGAGCTGCTTGTGTAGGTCGTGCCGCAGGCGGTGCGGTGCTCATCTGCAGAATCTACCGTTCAGCTTCGCCGCTTGCAGCGGAAGTGCGCAGCGGATGCACCGATAGCAAACCAAGTCGCGGTAGTCGTGAACTTCGTTGAGCCTTCGGTACTCGCTGCTCCGCTCGTGGTCTGCCACCCCGGCTGGCCCTCGTAGCTAGGTCTCGAAGAAGCTGTAGGTCTGCTGCCCCTGTCGTGGCCGGGGGACTGCGAGGAGTCGTCTGGCATCTGCGAATCCGGGTTGCTGAACTGGCCAATACCATTCGAGTCGGCTGAGCCTGTTGCGCCGCCTGCATGTGCTGTCGCAAATGTCATGGCGGGCTGTTCAGTTCGGTCAGCACGCTCGTATCGCGTGAAGGAGGTTTGGGAAGGTCAGCCTTACCGTCGAAGCAAAAGCATCGTCCGTTGGCGTCGGTGCGCCAGTCGACCCACCGACCTGAACCTGCACATCCGAAGAATCCAGTGTAAGTGCCAGGCTGAGAGAATGGACAGAATGCGGGCTCACTGGAAGTCCTGCTTCGCCGGTCGCAAAAACCTGCGTTGTCAGGCTCCCGTCCACGGCGGCTGAGCTCGCTGGCAAGCTGGCAGACGGCGTCAAAGCCTGCATCGGGACGTCATCAGCGGTCAAGCCCAGAGAACGCAAGGGGAAAGGTCGCGCACCGCTGTACCACCAGACGCTCCGCCCGCGTCCGTCGCAGTCGAGTTGAGCGACGAATCTGCTGACACGGCCGATGCAGCCGTCGCGTTTGTCGTGGCGGATGTAGCGCTGCTCGAGCCGGAAGTCGCGGACTCGGCGGCTGAGGACGGTGTCGCCGTCGAGCTGCTAGATTTCTTGTGCTGTCAAGCGCGAGACGGATCAGCTTGCGGCTCAGCCAGTCGGAGTGAAAAGGCTTGCGTTGATCGTGTAGATGACGACGCCAATCTACGAGTGTTCAGTCAGTCAGTAGTGCTCAGGAAACGGAAGAAGAGAACGGCTCGCTCACTGCAACGATCAGCAAGACGACCAGTCCACCGATGAGCGCCCACTTCGTCCACGAGGACCCCTTCTTCTCCCTATCGTCATGCTCGTCGTCGCTTCTAGCCGAGCCACCTGTTGCGACTCCTCCCTTCCTACCTCTGCTCGACCGGCTCGTCGACTTGCCCTTCTCCAGGTCCTCCGAGTGCTCGCCGTCGCTGCTGCCGTTCGGCGAGCGCTCGGGGTCCGAGTCGGTGTGAGCCGAGTTGCGAGCGCTGTCGGTTGAAGGGCGACCGCGAGAGTCGGTTTGGCCCACAGCGGCGTATGAGCCTCGGGACTGCGAGAGCGTATGACGGGATACAGTTAGCGCAAGTATGCAAGGTTGTCCAGCATTGGCGAGCTCACCCTGTCGACGTTCTTCCTGCTCGGCCTGACCAGCGCCTCCCTACCTCCCTCGGCCTGCCCTTCACGCGACCTCCTCCCACCCTTCGACGGCTGTGACTCCTCCTCAAACTCGGTAGAGTATCGGTCACGGTCTCGATAAGCGTCCATCGCTCGTCGTGCGCCTGAAGCGGCGTAACGAGCCATTTGGGGAGCTTGTTGAGCTGCGCGGAGGGCGGGGGAGGCCATTACTGGAGTGTCCGGTCACTGCAGAGCAGCAGATAGCGCAAAGCAGACCACACGAACTCAGCAGCTGGATGCGCTAGAGCGAGGAAGACAGCAGGAGAATGAGGGCGAGAAGACATGCGGAAGGTCCGCGGAGTCTGCGATGGACGAGCTGGGCGTTGCGCAAGCTGGAGACACCCTTCAAGAGGCAGCAGCAGCTCATTGAGCGGTCGAGGGCCACAAGGAGGAGCGAGAGAGGCAAGTCCGCCTCTTCGCCTCTGCGCCTCTTCACTCACGGCTACGCTCGCTGGACTGGCTCGTTCAGGCTCGCCGGCTCCTGCTGAACTACGTGTTTGTGCTCTCCGGGCTGAGCGACCTGTCCCGTCACTCTCCCGCTCGTCCCACGACCTCTGTCGGTTCTCATCAGTCTGCGGAACAGACTCGATGGGCAGGGCTTCGCAGAGCTCGCACGGCAAGTCAAGGGTTGGAGGACGTGCGAAACCCTGGCCGACGCCGCGCCTGCCTGTCCGCGGATTCTCCGGGGCAGCTCGCTCGTCGTTCTTGTCGTCCTCCTCTTCACGCCGCTTCTCCCGCAACCGCCGCTGGTCCGCCATGCCTGCTGCTTCGTCCTCTCAACGCTATCATGCTACTACTGCTCACCGCAAGCGCGACCTAAGCTCTTCCGAGGAGTCTGACCGGACGAGCGGGTCGGAAGAGGAGGAGGACGAGGAGAGAAGTATCGGTCGGCACGCGGAGCGGCGGTCTACGAGGTCCGCCCAACACAAGGGACGCGCCGGCGAACGAGTCTGGGCGATGCGTTCTGTTGTGCGTCGCTTTTCGCATCCTCCGCACCCGGCTCCTTTCATCTCACCACCTCGTTCGGCAGCCTAAAGGCTCGCACAAATACGACCCAGCACAGCAAGACGACTACTCGGACGACGACGCTGGAGGAGGTAAGGGCGACCGCACGCCGCCTTCTTCTGACGGCGAGAGGTCGGACAAGCAGGGGGACAGTAGCGACGAGCAGGACTCGCGGGATGAGAAGGGAGGCAGGGGCAAGAAGAAGCGTGGTGCTGCGGGTGCGGGACAGCAAGATGGGGAGGAGGACCAGCAGGACGAGGAGGAGAGCAGCAACAAGAAGTTGTGGTGGATTGCGGCGGGCGTGGCGGTCATTGTGGTCCTGCTGCTCATCGGCGCGTGGTACTGGGTGCGGATGGCTGCTCTCTACAACACTCAGCGTGGGCTGACTTGCCTCGCAGTACTCGCATCGCGACTCTTCCTCTTCGAGCGACTCGACCTCTTCTTCCGCCGTTGTCTCTTCGGCTCCAGCGACCAGCTCAGCCGCACTGCAGCCAAGCACCACTGCTCCAGCACCCGTCACCACCTCTCCCCCCTCTCTGCCCGTCACAACCTCTCCCCTCCTTACCGCTCAACCGACCACATCCGGTTCGCCAACTACAACCGACACCGCCGTACAGCCTGGCCAGACGTTCTTCGCGCAGATCACCTGGTTCGAAGCGAGCAGTGAATTGTCAGAGTGTGGAACCAAGGCGAAGGATACGGATTTGGTCGTGAGGGTTAGCGAGGAGTTGGTGCGTCGTCCGCCGCACTTGCCTTTGACTTGGCGGTTCCGCCTGCTCACGTCCTCATGTTGATTGACAGTATGGTGATGCGAGCGCTGTCTCACCACTGTGCGGACAGTTCATAACGATGTATCAGGCGGGCTTCTTCGCTTCCGTGGCTCGGCCGTCCAGTCCTGACATTCTTCACGTCGCCACAGCTCGAGAAGGACTCGTACGTCCGGGCAACGAGTATGTGCAGGCCTCTCGCTTGAAGCTGAACCGCTACTGACTCCCTCGCGCTCCCAGTCGAGGGCATCTCGGGCAACATCACGGGCCACAACCTCGACCTCTCTCAAGCCGCCTTCAAGGGCCTCACGTCGAACCTCAAGCTCGGCACCACCCTCGTCCAGTGGTACCTCACCGACGACAAGCACAGGCCGAAAGCGAGCCTCAAGTCGTATCCTGTCGGCGGCGGCGGGGCGACTGAGACGGACGAGACAGGCGGGACGGTGTTGACCGGCGCTGTGATGCCCACGAAGGCGTACGAGCCGGCTATCATGACGGTGTGAGGACGTTCGACTTCGTCGGCGGAGATTCGCGGCATTTTCGGGCGAGAAAGTCGGGACGAGATAGACTTTATCGGCGGCGGTGGTTCCGCTACACCTTGAGCAATGTCAATACTTCGCACACGCTGTCGCACGAGCTGGAAGAGAGAACTTTGCCGTCGTCGGGGGTTTGTACCGCGCGGAGTCGCTGACCTCAAGCTTTCCTCTCACGCTCGCTCGCTCACTCGGGTTCGTTGGCGTGCACAGGCTCAGACGCTTGCTTGAGACTGTACTAAAGTGTGCCAGTACCGCCAGCTTGCCCGCTCCGAACGAGCTGCCGTCGTCGCCCAGAACTCGCCTCGCTCAACTTCACTCGACCGCACGGGCACGCGCAGGGCGTGGGATGGACTTGCACAGCGATGGAGGATCAGGCGCAGCTACACCGACCCTCGCAAAGTCGTCCTCGTCGCCGACGTTCGACCTCCCGCCCCAGGTGACCGACCTCGACTTGCTCTCGCTCGCATCGTCGTCGCCTAACCCGCCTGGGCCGCACTTTACGCACCACCCGCCGCTGCACTCGACGTACTCGCGACACCTGGGCGACTTTCCCCCCGAGATTAGTGCGTTCCCGACCACAACCCTCCCCCTCGAGACGGTTTCCGACTGACACAAGACACACACACCCGCAGTCGCCCTCATCATCCATCACCTGTACTACTCCTACGTCCCCTACCCGACGCCGTTCCCCTGCCCGGACCCGTACCTCGAGCTCGTCCCCGCAACGCCGTACGAACCCTCCCACCTCGCCCAACCGCTCGACACCCAAGCGAAAGAGACCCTCGCCTCCATCTGCCTCGTCGACAAGACGTGGAGCGCAGAGGCGACGAGGGCGTTGTGGCGCCGCGTCAGTTTCGGGATGCCGAGGGCGTTTGAGAGCGTGTTGAGGACGATTGAGGAGTACAGCGGTGGGCAGAGGGTCGCGAGGCCGCTGCGGAGCGATGCACGAGGTGGAAGAGGACACAGCAGCGAGGCGGCGAACAACAGCAGCCTCGGCCTCGTTGGACTCGAGCTTGACGAGCCGGTGAAAGGCGCAGGAGCAGCTGGTGGAGGAGGTTTTGCCGGCGGGCTCAAGGCAGCTCTTGAGGCGGCAGTCGAGGAAGAGACTCGCGGGCGACCACTCGTCTCGTCTCCACCCGAGGAGCGCCACCCACTCCCAAGCCACCACTCCGCACCGGTCGAAATCGCCAACTCCTTCCCTCCTCCAGCCCCTCTGCCCACCCTCGACCCCGCCGACTCTCCCCTCCTCTTTACGCGCGCAATCTCCTTCGCTCGCTTTCGTACGGCGGGGATGAAGCGCACTCTCCGCCAAGGCTCGCACGAGCGGTTCGTCACGCCTCATCGGCTCGTCACGCTGCTCAAGGGGACGAGGTACCCGAGGGACAAGCTTGTCAAGCCTGTTGTGAACAAGGATGAGGAGGACGAGGAGGACGAGGAGGAGAGGTGGAGCTCGAGTGCCGACGAGAGTGAGGGAGAGACGCCGGGCGGGAAGAAGAAGAAGAAGGTCGCTGGCCAGGTGCGCTTTGTTCCCTTGTTGTTGCGTCGGTGCAGATGTATGCTCCTCTGAGGCTGATCGAGTTGCACCGCCGTGCGCACAGCTCTGCCAAGTCGGCTTCTCGGAGTACATGGACAGCGCGATCACGTTCGAGGTCCTCGAGGAGCTTCTCTTCCGCGGCGGCTACCTCGCCGAGTACGAGGAACCCGAAGAGCCCGCCTTCATGCCGGACTTTGGCTCGTCCGAGTCCGACCTGGGCGTCGGTCTGCGATCGCCTTACTTTGGTGCAACGCCCGGCTCGCACGTCCCTGCTTCCCCTCACGAACCCTTCCACTACCGCCACCTCGCCTCGTCACACTCTCGCTCGCCCTCGACAGACCGGGGCAGCCACCGCACCCGCTCTTCGTCCATCTCGACGTCGATCGCCGAGGAGGACGAGACGATGGTCGACACGGATGACGACGCGCCTGGGTCGGGCTCGCGTACGCCCGTCGGACGCAGGCCTGCGCATTGGATGCAGAGGAGGCCGAGCGGGTCGTCGTTCGCTCCGCCTGCGACTCAGCCGAACGGACAGATGCACCCGGTCGGGTCGCCTGACGAGCACATGTCGAGCGGCGCGGAGGACCTCGAGGACGAGGAAGAAATGCGAGGTCGAGAGCGATTCGGGCGGAGTCGGGGTGCATTGCCGACCAGTCAGAGCGCGAGCGGGCTTGCGACACCGACTGAATCGCATCCTCGAGGTCGTCCTCGCTTCAACCGCTCGCTCCTTCCGCCTCACGCCTTCCTCACCCGCTCGGCGTCCCTGCCCGCGCATGCCGTGCCACAACTCCCGCAAGTGCGCGCTTCGCAAGGTCACGGCTCTCGCCCTCCTTTCCGCCACCAGTCCCTCTCGCGCGCATCCGAGCGCTCTTCGTCCGTTCCAGCATCGGTGAGCGGCCGCTGGGCACCCGAGCCAGCGCCGAAGCGGACGGTCCAAGTCCTCGAAGGCAGCCTGACGATGCAGCCCGTCCGGGCGCTCGACTTGTGCGGCTGCGTCTCGCGCGTCTTTGTCGCAGGCCTCGAAGAGTTTGTCAAGATGTACAAGTGTGGTCCGAAGGCGCTCATGCCACCGCCTGGGATGGACACGCTTGGCGAGGAGGACGAGGACGAAGAGATGGAGATGGGATACCGGACGCCCTCCTTGCGGTCGGTCAGGATGGGCTACACGGAGGAGCGCATCCTCAATCGCACTTTCTTCCCTCACCTGCGTCGACTTGGTCTCGCCTCGTCGCTCCTTCCCTCCGACCTCCTCACCTCTTTCGTCCTCTCCTTCCCCTACCTCACGCACCTCGACCTCGCCTCGACTCTTACGTCGCCGATGCTGCTCAAGGGTCTCGCCTTGGCCGGACAGAAGGGCATCGGCGGACGCCCGATGCGTCTCAAGGCGCTCTCGCTCGCCCGCTGCCGCCTCATCACCGGTGCCGCCCTCCTCGGCCTCTTCTGCGGCGACTGCCCACCTCTCACGACGCTCGCTGGCCTGTCAGACGACGAGGACGAATCGTGGGGATCAGGTGAGGTCGTCAGCGAGCTGACCGACCTCTCGCTCTTCGGCGACGGGACGTACCCTTCGCCCCTCGAGGTTCCGGAACTTCGCCTCGTCGTCTCCGCCTCGCCCGCTTTCCGCTCCGGTCGCCTTCGCACCCTCGACCTCTCCAGCACGCCCATGTCCGACGTGATCCTCACCGGGCTCATCCCGCCTCAGCCGAACCTGATGCAGCTCGGACTCGCCCACTGCCGGTCAATCACGATGCATGCCGTCTCGACCTTCCTCTGCACCAAAGCCAACGCCGTCGAGATCCTCGACTTGAGCCACTCGTGCCCGTCGCTCGTCGGTCAGAGCATCAGCAGTCGGCGACGCGTAACCCTCGGCCCGCCTTCGATGTCGATCATGGAGCTGCATGCAGTCCTCCTCTCGCAGTGCGCGAGCCTCGAGTCGTCGTCGCCGAATCCGGAAGAGGCGCAACTTCTGCTGGCGCTGCGGCAGACCAACTTGCGGATCGTCGAGCTCGACGAGAAGAGCCTCGAGCTGGTGCAGGGCGGCGCGGGCGACTGGAAGCCCGTCTGGGGCAAGGGCCGGCGTGGCTGGTGCGTTCAACTTTCTCTCGCGTTGTTCATTCGCTTGCTCACCCGGCCTACTCTTTCAGGTACGTCGACACGGCCACCACCTCGACTCTTACGCCCTACTACTCGCCTTCGACCCGTCCTCGCCAGCTCCTCCACCTCCCTCGTACCGACACGCAGCGCCAGGCGCTCCTCAAGCTCGTCGACCAGAACCGGTCCGGCCTCGAGGTCGCGTGGAATCCGCGCAAGATGGAGGTTTTGAAGGGCGAGGGCATGCTCGGGTACCGCGAGGGCTTGTACGCCTATCACAGCTTTGCGTCGTGAGCAGGTGTGTCTGAGCTAGCGGGATCTGCTTTTCGATACCGTCGCTGACTTCGGTCTTCCCCTTGACAGCCGCGACCCATCCCGCCTCTCCCGCGCGTTACAGCAACGACATCTTATTCTCTTGTACTGCTTAGCGATACCCGTATCTTAGCTGTAGGATACCTCTCCCCGGTCCTTCTCTCGCATCTATCGCACCTTCGCACTTGGGTCGGAAATCACGGAACAGCACAGCGTCCTGCATTGTCACGAATAACTGTACAACCGAAGCGACAGACGTCGGAGGACCCGCAGCCGACGAGTGGCGAGCGTGGATTAGCGAAGGGGTACGAATGGGTCTTTAGTCGCGCTGCATGATGGCGAACTTGGCGCTGAAGCGGCGGGTAGCTTTTCCGATCCAGAGCTACGTAGAACAGAAGGTCAGCGTTCGTCGCAAATGCAACGGGCGGAAGGAAGGACGCACGAAGAGAACGGTCAAGACGATCGCTGCGTAGAGCGGGATGGAGATGAGGACAGTCATCTTGAGCGGACCGACGCGGACATAGAGATCGTTCATGAAGTAGCCTGCGCGAGCGAAGCCTGTTCAGTCAGCACATAGCTGCGCAAGGATCGAGCGAGGTCAAGCGGGCGCACCGAGACCGAAGACCCAGCTGTTCTTGAACAGCGTCGTGATGAAGCCGATCTCGAGGGCGTACTGCTTGTAAACGTCCGTAGCGTACGACGAGATGGCGACGACGGAGAAGGCGGATGCGAATTGGTTCTGCGAGAGTTGCGAAGGTCAGCTCGTCGAGCCCGCTGCGAAGTCTGTAAGTCGCGCGCACCAGACCGATACCGGGGATCAAGATTGCTGACCAGTGCCATTGTCGCTCGAGTCCGATGCCACTGCAAGGGCGAGGGAAGACGGTCAACTATTTCGGGGCTGGTTGTCGGAGGAAACGAGACTCACTAGATGACAAGCCCGACGACGGCGACGACTCCGCCAGCAATCGCTGACCGCAACCGCATCTCCGCCTCCCGCACGCCGTTGTTCCGCTTTGCCTGCTGCGCGACGTCCCGATCGACAACCGGCCCCGCGACGAAAAATCCGAGGAAGATGCCAATTGTCGGCGGGATGTTCGTGCAGCCGACGGCGACAGGACCGAAGTTGTATGGCGGCGCAGCCCAGATGGCGCTCGCTACGAAGCCGGTCGAAATGAGGAAACCGCAGAACGCGGACCACCAGATCGTGAAGAGGATGATTGACCCGAAGGACGACAGGACGAGCATGTCGAGCATGTTCTGCACGACCGAGTACTGCTTGTTGCGTGGAGGGAAGACGGAGTAGCGCTGCGCTGTGCTGGGGTAGCCTTTGCCGACGTTGGCGATGATGGCGGCTTGGGCGGTGGAGAGGCCGTTCACGGTCGAGATGTCTGTCGTGGCGGGACTGTAGGGCGACTTATCATCCTTCTCGTCGTCGTGAGAGACGGTCTCAGGCTCGGACTGGGCGGTCGTGCCGGACGGGTCGCTCGAGACGAATTCGCCGCGAGAAGAGGCGTTCGTGCGGTGCCAGAGCGTTTCGGGGAAGAAGACGGCGAAGACGACTTGGGTGAAGATGAGGATGCCTGCCAAGAACCAGAAGAAGTTGCGCCAGCCTGTGCGTCCCGGAAGGTCAGTCTCTCTCGCGAAGGCGGGAGGGAACGGACGCACCGTGATTCCGCTGCTCGAACGCCCCGAGAATCGGCGCGCCCACATTCGACGATAGGACAAGCGACGCAAAGCCAATTGCGTGCCAGAAACCCGCATCTTGCGTGAAGAAGAGGTCGCCTGCGAGGCAGAGGCCGAGGAACTCGATGGCGCCGGCGCCTATGCTATAGACGTTGCGCGCCCACAGGAAGCTGCGATGCGTGTGCGTCTGAGTGATCCAGATGAGGCCGGCGATGGCTGCGCGAAGGAGCCCTCGTAAGCCGGGAACTCGTTGAAATGGAACGGTTTAACTTGCTGACGAGGTTGCTCAGAAGGATCATGGGGCGACGACCATATGCAGAAGCGTAAGGAAGCTGTGACATCGTCAGGTGAGCGGAAAGCGGACAGGCGAGGCGGATATGATCGTCGCAACTCACCAAGATGAATCCGACGAGCGCGAGAACGAGTCCGTTCCAGCCCATTACCCTCGAGATGTCGACAGGCGTCATGTTGTAGCTGTAGAAAGTGCGGAACCTCGTTCAGCACGGTATTGGCAGGCGAAAGAGAAGACGAACGCACTCTCGGATCAAGGCAGGGTAGATGAACGAGAGCGCTCCGACCGGCAGACACGCCCAGAAGACCCACCAAGCTCCGAGCCAGTATGTGGCAGCCTGATGAACGAGATCTCGTCAGTCAAAGTGAGTAAGCAGGCAGATCTGGGTCTCGGAAGACGAACCTTGTAAGCTGGCTTCCACACGAGCGGGTCGTGGATCGAGTCGGACGGCATAGGGTAGTGCACGGAGTGTGCCTTGCCGTCTGCATCAAGAAAGTCGGTGCCGGGCGGCGCGTCCTGCGATAATGAGCGCGAGTCGAGGTTGCAGGCTCAGCGGCCAAAGGCTATGGAATCGATCGCAGGGACGGACGTGGGTGTACTCCCTGCGAGCAAGGGTCATCTTGAGATGTGTAGCAGTTGGTAGCAGGCAGCAGCGGTGCTCATACGCGCTCGTTGTGCGCGAGATGGCGCCGCAGCAGACAAGTGAGGCGTCGCTCCGTGGACTACGTGCGATTGAGGCCTCCGTCGCGAGCCGGCGGACTGAGCGTAAGCTCACGGGACGTATCCGAGTTCACGTGCTATCTGTCCGGTCCACGAATCGGTGTGTGCGCGACGCGGATAAATTGCGGCGAAAGGTCGCGGAGGGAGCGAGCGAGGCGGACGGAGATCTGAGTCAGCTGTGCGGCGCTCGAGAAGCGATGGACAGCCAGCAGCACGTCGTTCTCCTCCTCTTCCATCACCAGCACCCCGTCCCAGCGACCCTCGAGCGAAATGTCCACCAACCCGACCCCGTCCTCCTCCTCGTGGCAGCAGCGCGCTAAAGCGGCGTACGACCAGACGCAGGCCAAGATCCCAGCAGACTGGCGCATCGACGAGCGTCTCCTCGCGCCCGCCTGGGTCGATGTCGCCGCGCAAGATCCGGACGAGGTCGAGCAGCGAGTCGACGGCGTGCTCGCGTCGAGCGGGATCCTGAGCGAGGACGAGTTGCGCATCGTCCACAGCGACGCCACGGCCACCGTCAACAAGCTCCAGCGCGGCGAATGGAGCGCCGTCGCCGTCGTGACGGGTGTGTCGCTCGCCAACCCCCTCTCTCGCTCGTTCACGACGCTGACTGTCGCTCGTTCTCGCTCCGATGAAGCGTTCTGCAAGTCGGCTGCCATCGCACAGCAGTTGTACAGGTGCTGCACCGAGCTCTTCTTCGACCGCGCCCTCAAGCGGGCACACGAGCTCGACGACCACTTCTCGAAGACCGGCAAGCCTGTCGGACCCTTGCATGGCCTGCCAATCAGCTTGAAGGGTGCGTGGACTTCCACAGTGACGCTGTGAGTTAGGCTGACGATTCGTTGCGCCCGCAGACCAGCACGAGCTGAAGGGAATGCGCAACACGATCGGCTTCGTCTCCTGGCTCGACAAGCTGGCCGACGCAGACGGTCCTATCGGCGCAGCTCTTGAAGCAGACGGAGCCGTCCTCTACGTCAAGAGCAACGTACCGACATCCCTCTTCTCGTCCGACACCGTCAACCGGATCTGGGGCCGCTGCTTGAACCCGCTGAACCGTCGACGCGGCGCTGGCGGTTCTTCCGGCGGCGAAGCGGCTCTCCTCGCTTCCTTCGCCTCTCCTCTGGGTCTCGGTAGCGACATCGCCGGCTCATGCCGCATGCCCGCCGCGATGTGCGGCGTGTACGGCTTCAAGCCAAGTTGCGGGAGGTTGCCCATCCTCGGCGGCGCGGGAGTCGGCTCAGGCGCCGAGTTCGTCCTGCCTACGTGGGGACCGCTCGCGCGCTCGATTCCGGATCTCGCGCTGCTCATGCGGTCGGTCATCTCGTCCGAACCGTGGAAGATCGACCCGACTTGCGTCCCGATGCCTTGGACGCCCGTCAAGCTTGACCGTCCACTCAAGATTGGCGTCTTGCGTGACAACGGCATGGTCAGGCCGCATCCGCCGATCCGGCGAATGCTCGACGAGACCGTCGAGAAGCTCAAGGCGGCCGGACATGAAGGTCCGTTTCCTTTACCTCGTCTGCCTCTCTTGCCTGACTGACTCGCTCCTGCATCGCAGTCATCGATTGGGACGTCGCCCCTCTCCACATCAAAGCGCACAACCTCGCCTTCTCCTTCTTCCACCGAGACGGCGGCGCGATGCTCGGCGCAACACTGCAGGACGAGCCGCACCTTCCGAACGTCTATACCGGCCAGCCTGGATCTGAGTTGTCGACCGAGGAGGTTTTTCAGTCTTACTGGGAAGCGTTTGGGCTGCGGATCGAGTGTGCGTTCACGTCTCTACTTTTCTTCGTCCTCTACCCGCGTCCCTGACCTGCCCTGTTCATGCAGACCGCCAGCGCTGGAACGCCCTCAACCTCGACGCCGTCATCTGCCCGAACGCCTCGCACGCCGCTGTCCCACACGACGACTACAACGACTGGACGCACACCTTGCCGTGGAACTTGCTTCAGTGTTGCGCGTTGGCGATCCCGGTCGGCAAGATCGAGGAGGGCGATATGGAGGTGAGCGAGGAGTACAGGAGGGAGGAGCCGCGGTCGTTCAACGCGTTCAAGGAGGGCTTGAAGAAGGTTAGGGGCGAGGAGGAGAATCGAGCGATGTGTGTGTCCTCGCCTCTCTCCATCCTTTCGAAGCTGCCGTGCACTGCACTGACGGTCTAATCGCTCTCGACTCGCAGGGCTTGACGACAAGCTCCGCCGCGACAGCCTCGGACTCCCTCTCTCGCTTCAGGTCGTCGCGCCGCACTGGATGGACGAGCAGTGCCTCGCTGTCGGCGCTATTATTGACAAGATCCTCAAGCAGTAGTTGTCGCTATCTTCCTCCTGAAACGTTAGTTTCTATTGACGATGTTCCGCTCGCCGCCGCTTCTTTCGCTTCATCTCTCGCTCGGTTGTCGGTACCTGCGCGCTCCTCTTCTCGTGTCAGCCAAAGCGATGTGACGACGCTCCGGCCCGCCAGTCACGCCGGACGGCCTTCGGCGCGTGCTTGCTTACGTCGTGCTGACACACCGCTTGCGAGTCGTTATCTCGCTTGCCTCGCCCCTCGCTGGTCTCTCTCCTGCTTCACACTCACTCTCTGCTACTTACAATGCCTGCTCTCTCACCCGTGCTCGTCCTTGGAGGGACCGGAACCCAGGGCTCTGCCGTCATCCGCGCCCTCCAGGCTCTCGCTCAGCCTCCCCAAATCCGCGCCCTCACACGCAACCCGGCGAGTCCGGCGGCGCAGAAACTGAAGGAACAGGGTATCGAGGTCGTCCAGGGCGACTTGACCGATCCTGCGAGTCTCGATGCCGCCCTCGTCGGCGTCCGCTCAGCCTTCCTCGGTGCGTTCCGTTTTGCGTCTTCACTACTCTTCCTTGCGCTTACCTTGGACTCCACAGTCACCGCCATCCCCAGCAAAGGCCAGCCAACCGAAGACCAGCAAGGCCGGAACTTTGTCGACGCAGCCAAGCGCGCCAACCTCCCTTTCCTCGTCTTCTCCTCCGTCGCCAATGCTACACCCACAATCGGCATTCCACACTTCGAGACCAAGGCCAAGATCGAGGAGGCGCTCAAGGAGAGCGGGTTGAAGCATGCGGTGGTCGCGCCTGTCGCCTTCATGGACAACGTGCGCCCGATTCAATCCCTTCCCCTCAGCGCTTTCATGTGCTGACGTTGTCTCAATCTGCAGTACCCGAAGCAGAACAACCTTGCTCTCGCCATGGCGCTCGGGTTCTTCGACGCCGCGCTTCAGGGCAAAAAGATCCAGCTCATTTCGGCCGACGACATCGGTTCGTCGCGCGTCTTCTCGCTCTTCCTGACCTCACGCTGACAAGCTTTGACCCGCAGGCTACGTCGCCGCCGAGATGCTCAACGACCCAGACCGCTACGCCAACCGCCGCATCGACCTAGCCGCCGACAACCTCTCCATGAACGAAGTCCGCACGACCTACGCGCGCGTCTACACCCAATCCGTCTGGAAGGCCTGGTTCCCCTCTTTAGTCGTCTCCCTCCTCCCGCATGACTTCAAGATGATGATGCGCTGGTTCCATGAGGTTGGGTACTCGGCGGATATCGAGGCGCTCAGGAAGGAGTTCCCGAGGTTGAAGGGGTTGGAGGAGTGGTTGCGCGAGCGGGTGGCGGACAAGAGTCAGTAGTCTGTTGCCTGTGAATTAACTCGTTGTTTGTGCGTCGTCATTCAGGTCCGTCTTGTCGGGCCGTCGTGATTCTCGTGAGCGCAAATGTCCTTGATCTATGCATTCCTTGTGCCTCGGCCAACGACAAGGCACAAGAGGAGCAGAAAGGCTGCTAGAGATCGACATGAAACGCGAGCGGGAGCAGCGATGCAAGCTGCAATCTCGAGCCAAACGCTGTGAAGCCAAACAGACGTTCCAAACGCGCGGGAAGACGGCTACGTCTACGACTTGACGACTTTCTCGATGACGGAAGCGACGGCGAGACACTGCTCATCCATGTAGGTGGGTGCTACGACTTGGAGCGAGAGAGGGAGTCCGAGGCTGTCGCGGCGGAGATTGTTGTCGAGCCCTGCGAGTGGAGAGCAATTAGAACGTCAGTGAAATGCACGACAGCTGCAACGGAGAATGGAAGCGAGGACGCACACATCGCGCGGTTCTCCTCCTCGCCCCTGACCTTCTTCAACCCCTCCCTCAACACCTCCACCTTCCTCGGCTCCTCCCGCCTATACTCCTTGCTCACCTGCATCTCGCCCTCCTCGATCTTTCCAACCGGCATCGCCAGCGCGCAGTACTGGAGGACGTTCCAGGGCAAGGTATGCGTCCAGTCGTTGTAGTTGTCGTGAGAGACGGCTGCGTGTGAAGCGACGGGGCAAATGACGGCGTCGAGCTTGAGGGCGTTCCAGCGTTGGCGGTCTGCGTGAAAAGGGAAGGTCAGTCGAGCGAGACGAGCGAGCGGAGGAGAAATGGCAGACTCACACTCGATCCGCAACCCGAACATCTCCCAGTAGAACTTCAGCATCTCGTCCGACGTCAGTTCCGAGCCAGGCTTGCCCGTGTAGATGCACGGAAGGACCGGCTCGTCTTTCAGCTCTGCGCGGAGAGCGGCGCCGCCGTCTTGGAAGAGGAAGGCGAAACCGATCTTGAGCGCCTGGGCGTGCAGAGGGGCGACGTCCCAGTCAATGACTGCAACGGTGGTGCGAGCCAGTCAGGAAGAATAAGCTGCCGAGGAAGTGAAGCGGAACGCACTTTCGTGACCTGCCACCTTCAGCTTCTCGACCGTCTCGTCAAGCATTCGCCGGATGGGCGGATGCGGTCGGACCATTCCGTTGTCGCGCAAGACGCCAATTCGAAGCGGTCGGTTGAGCGTGACCGGCTTCCAAGGCATCGGAACGCAAGTTGGGTCGATCCTCCAAGGCTCCGATGCGATGACCGACCGCATGAGCAAGGCGAGGTCGGGAATAGAGCGTGCGAGAGGTCCCCATACGGGGTAGACAAATTCGGCGCCTCCGCCGACGCCTCGACCGCTGAGGAAAGGCAGGCGTCCGAACGAGGGTTTGAAGCCGTACACACCGCACATCGCTGCTGGGATGCGAATCGGGCCTGCAATGTCGCTACCGAGTCCGAGGGGAGACGCGAAGGAGGCGAGGAGAGCCGCTTCGCCGCCAGACGAACCACCGGGACCGCGCCGACGGTTCAGCGGGTTCAGGCAGCGTCCGTAGATCCGGTTGACGGTTTCGGACCCGAAGAGCGAGGTCGGTACGTTGCTCTTGACGTAGAGGACGGCGCCGTCTGCCTCGAGAGCTGCGCCGATAGGACCGTCTGCGTCGGCCAGCTTGTCGAGCCAGGAGACGAAGCCGATCGTGTTGCGCATTCCCTTCAGCTCGTGCTGGTCTGCGGGCGCAACGAATCGTCAGCCTAACTCACAGCGTCACTGTGGAAGTCCACGCACCCTTCAAGCTGATTGGCAGGCCATGCAAGGGTCCGACAGGCTTGCCGGTCTTCGAGAAGTGGTCGTCGAGCTCGTGTGCCCGCTTGAGGGCGCGGTCGAAGAAGAGCTCGGTGCAGCACCTGTACAACTGCTGTGCGATGGCAGCCGACTTGCAGAACGCTTCATCGGAGCGAGAACGAGCGACAGTCAGCGTCGTGAACGAGCGAGAGAGGGGGTTGGCGAGCGACACACCCGTCACGACGGCGACGGCGCTCCATTCGCCGCGCTGGAGCTTGTTGACGGTGGCCGTGGCGTCGCTGTGGACGATGCGCAACTCGTCCTCGCTCAGGATCCCGCTCGACGCGAGCACGCCGTCGACTCGCTGCTCGACCTCGTCCGGATCTTGCGCGGCGACATCGACCCAGGCGGGCGCGAGGAGACGCTCGTCGATGCGCCAGTCTGCTGGGATCTTGGCCTGCGTCTCGTCGTACGCCGCCTGAGCGCGATGCTGCCAGGAGGAGGAGGAGGGGGTCGGGTTGGTGGACATTTCGCTCGAGGGTCGCTGGGAAGGCTGGGAAAGGGTTGCTGGTGCGGGAGAAGAAGGAGAACGACGTGCTGCTGGCTGTCCATCGCTTCTTGAGCGCCGCACAGCTGACTCAGACCTCCGCCCGCATCGCTCGCTCCCTCCGCCAGCCTTTCTCCGCAACGATTTTACGCCGCCCCGCGACCATGCTGTGAACGCGGGAGCCCGGTATCGCCGCATGCTGCGTTGCACGACGTCGGGAACAGCGTCACGTCCGCCCGCAGATCGTCGGTCCCCTCCTTTCCTGATTCTCCGCCTGCGCTCGCTATCGTCGCGCGGTCCGTCGCCGCTCCGCCCGACTCGCTCTACAGTGCTCAGCGCCGATAAGTTACCGGCTGTACACGTCGACACTGGCTGCCGCCGGTCCGTCGTTCCGTTTCTCGTGGCCGGAGTTTCCGCCTTATTGTGCGCTGATACAGGTGTCGGCTCCCGACCTTCGCGCAACCGTCGCGCCTTCCGCTGTCCTTGACTTCATACACTCGACGCAACCATGCCTGCTTACTCTCCGATGCGCAGTGTCGGTGCGACTGGCAAGCAAGGCTCTGCCATCGTCCGCGCGCTCCTCGCTCTTCTAGATCATCCTCAAGTCCGCGCGCTCTCGCGCAACCCGTCCAGTCCTGAGTGCAGAAGCTCAAGGACCAGGGCGTCGAGGTCGTCCGTGAAAATCTGGCGGATGAGCAGAGTTTGGGCGAGGCGCTCGTTGGTGTCCGTTCCGCATTTCTAGATACGTTCGTCCTGTCGCTCTTGCTCATTTGATTCCTCGCGCTGACGCTCCCTCCACGCAGTCATAGCTCAACCAGCGAGAGGCCAACCAGCCGAAGACGCCGAAGACGCCCCGCCACCGCCAACCTCGTCTTCCTCGTCTTCAGCTCCGTCACCGACGCGACGCCAATGATCGGCATTTCGCACATTGATTCAGAGGTGAGGATTGAGGAGGGACTGAGGGAGAGCGGAATTGAGTGGAAGGTTGTCGCGCCGGTGCTGTTCATGGACAACGTAAGTCTGCCATCGCTTCTGTTTCCTCGCCGTCATCCGAGCTGACCTCCTCGCAACGCACGCAGTTCCCGAAGCGGAACGGCCTGATGCGCTCCCTCGCACTCGGCTTCTTCCGCGCCGTCTTCGGTTCGCGACAACTCCAGCTCGTCTCGACCGGCGACATAGGTACGCTCCCTTCTCTTCCTCTCGCTCGAACTTGCCCACTGACACTCGCTTGAAACGCAGGCTACTTAGCAGCTACGATGCTCTCTGATCCCTCCACCTACTTCAATCGCCGCCTCAACCTCGCCTCCGACGCCCTCTCGACCTCCGATATCCAAGCAATTTACTCGCGCATCTTCAACCAACCCGTCTGGAGCACCTGGATGCCTGGCTTCGTGCTCTTTCTTGATCTTGATGCGTTTCGGAGACAGAAGAAAACCAGAAGTCCTCGTTTGCCCGTCTTTCGTCCTCCAGAGTGAGAGGGCGGAGAAGTCAGCAAGCATCACCTGTTCTTCGCGCCTGCGCCTGGGCTAGTGTACCTCGATTGGGCGATTGTGCTGCGAGCGTTTTGCGACTCGAAAGCGCACGAGAAAAAGGAGCGTCCGGGTTAAGCGACGGAAGCATTTCCGCCTGACAGCCGTGCCGCTGGAGGAAACGAACCAGTGTAGATAGGTTGTCTGAAGCCTGTCCAATCTGCAGCGTCCAGCGAGCACGCCCACGACAGCATCGAGTGAAGCCTCCCTGTCGTCTTCTTCGACCGCTCGCTCATCCGGTCGGCATCTCGTGTCCACCTTATCGAGCGACAAATAGACTCCTCCATTCCAGCGAGACCTCGCCCGCAATACATCCCACGCACGAGTCCGCCGTTCCGAAGCGAAAGGGTGTTTATGCCGAGGCCTTGTGGATCTGGAAAGCGGCGGCTGTGCGCACGTCGACGAAAGCACAAAGTCAGCTTCGTCTAAGCGAAAGAGAGGGCAGACAGGCAGTCGGGCACGCACCGACGAAGGGGATCGCGAATCCGCCGCCGAAGAAGCCGATCATGTAGAGCGCGAGCTTGGTGCCGTTGGTCTGGTCTGCGCCGCGCAAACAGTCGAGGTTAGCTCACCCTCCTGACAAGCGCATCCAGCCTGCATCGCGAGGCGAGAGTTGGCGGAGGGGGCCGGACTCGGCGAAAGGTTCGCGACCGCGCGAGGAGAGGACGGCGGTGCGCACCAAAGGGAGTGGTGTTGTTGATGACGTCTGCGAGCACCACTCAAGGGTCAGCGTAGCTTCTCGTCGCTGTGTAGCGTTGCGATGAGCACCGCGAGAAGGGAGGCGAACGCACTGTCGACGTGGAACGCGCGCGCCTTGGGGAGGGCGACGGTGCGGCGTGCGGCAGCCTGACGGGCGACAGAGAGCGACTGGCGGGCGAACATGACTTCAGAGCGCAAAGTTGACGACGAGCAAGGTGAGCGAGCGAGATGAGGAGGAAGGTTCGCTGTCGACGTCTCGCACGGGTTCGGCTGGACGGAATGACTCGCAGGATATCTAGGAGTATTCTCGCAGGGCTTCCAGGCGCACCCGGACTCGCCGCACCCGCCGAGTCCCGTTCCTCCAGGAATCTCCCTTCGCCTCGCTCGCTTCGACACGGCGAAAGTGTAGTCGTGCGATGCCAGGGATGCAGTGCGATGCTTGATAAGTTGCGAGTCTACCGCGGCCCGAGAGATCCGCCTCCTTGCCGACGACCAAGCCCCCGCGGCCGCTCCTCACGCCCTTCCTCCCTTCCGTGGCGAACCCGCGATCCTGCCCGCCTGTCCCGCCGCACCGCCAGCTCCTCCCACACCTAGAGGTGACGGCGCACCCGCTGCACCGCCGCTGCCACCCAGCCCAACTTCCCTCTCCCTCTCGCTCGTATTGCTCCGTTTCCGTCCGCCTCCTCCCGCATCGCCGTTCACGCCGAGCGACGACCCGTCTCCCCTGGACGAGGACGAAGCAGCCGAATCGAGCCACCTCCTCACGCGGTCGAGCGCGAGGGGCGCCCGTCCGGCAGCCGATGCAGGGGGGTACGTCTCCACCTCCTCTTGCGCGCCGTACTCGCCCATCGAAGGCGGTCGAGCACTCTGGTGCAGCTTGACGGTGGGCAGAGGCACCCACCCCTCGACTGCCTTGTTCGGGAAGGGGATCGTGAGGCAGGAGATGCCGAGGTAGCCGCAGAAGGAGGAGAGGACGGCGTGGGCGGAGAGGGTGTAGGAGAGGAGCGAGAGGGTGAGAAGAAGGTGAAGGTAGAGCGCTTCGAGCGTCGGAGGGAGGAGAGACGGGCTGCGTGCAAGCGAGTCAGTTCGAAGGATTCCGATCGCAAAGCGAGATTCGACCGACAGCCCGAGGTAAGGGGTGTTGACTGCGATAGCCGGAATTGCGAGAGGAATGAGGAGCGGCCAAGAAAACGGGAAGAGCCCCTTCGTCAAGTGCGCGAGGATGATCTTGGATGAGAGCTGGCCGAAGAGGAAGCCTGCGAGTCCACCAAAAGACGACTAAGTCAGCGCACATCCCAGAGGGTGTGGAAGGCGGACAGCCGCGAACGAGACTCACAGACAACAAGCGCAAACTCAACCAACTTCCCTCCTCCCTCGAGCATCACGCTCTGCGGGCTCAGGACCCACATGACCGTCAACACGCTGAAGCCGACAATCGGAAGGAGCTGCTGGAACGCTTCAGCGGGAGAAGGAGGGTTGAGGGTCGTCGAGTGCCGGCCTGGTCGGGTGAGAGGGCGGCGCGGAGGGGAGGTGAGTTGCGAGTAGACGTTCCAGAGGCTGTGCGCAGGAGGTCGAGCGTAACATCAGCTCACGACTAGCTCGGGTGTTCAAGAGAAGAAGGGCTCGCGTCAGACACGCACCAGAGCGGGAGATGCGTCGTCAGAAATGCGATGGTCAGAAAAGCAATCACGAGGTGGCTCATCCGCCAGCTTGACGGGAGGAGCGCGACATCCCCGAACGCTTCGGAGACGGTAAGGAGCCACCAGGACGAGCCTGTGCGGAAACACAAGCCGATGATCAAGCGTCAGTTCCGAGCGGGAGTCTCGAGGCGCGCTGATGGCCTCGGTTGAGTCCTCGCGCACCTTTGATGGCTGTCCATACGAGAATCAAGACGGCGAGGAGGACGCCTTCGACGGGTCTACACGCGACTAATGTCAGCGAATTGCCCGGTCGTCGAGAAGGTGGACGGGACTGACCCGTTCACGAAGCCGAGATACAGCGTGCCGGTATGATATTCTTCCCACGTACTCTGCGTAACGCGCACGACGAGTCAGCATACCAGGCGAAAAGACGAACGAGCGAGACAGGCAACGCACGACGTACATGCTCCAGCACGGAACGAGGATGCAGAGCAGCGCCAGCGATGACGGGCCAAGCGCCATCGCCGACGCCTGAATGAGCGCACCGAGCGGGCAGCTACGTGAATCGAGGTCAACGGCGCGAGAAAGAGGAGAAGACTGGGCGAAGAACGTACTTGAGCGTGTCCAGTCCGTGGTCGAACAGCTCTCCCATTGGCGAGCTCGTTCCCGTTCTCCGTGCCTGCTTGCCGTCGATGTCTGTGCGACTGGACAGGTCAGCGGGTGAATGAGCGCGAAGGATGCGTCGAAGGAGATTGAAGCGTACTGTCCATTGTCTGCATGGTCGACGACCATCGAAAGCGTCAGCCTTTAGGCTCCTACGCCTTCTCCGGTAACGCAACCTCGGCTCGCAACGCACCTGGTAGAAGAACAGTCCTGCAGCGCAACTCGCCCACACCCACCCGTTCTCGCTCCCTCGCAAGTCTCCCGCTACCAACGCGACCGTCGCCGTATTCAGCAGGATGGCGCAGAATCCGATGACGGTGATAGCGCTGCAGACACCAAGCCCGTCAGAGCGCTGCGAGACGAGAGAAACACGCAAACTGATGAACGAACTTGGGTGCAAGCCAGGGCGGAGCGAACGACGCCGTCCAGGTCCACCAGTGCCGCATGATGTACTGCGACACAGGCGACTTGTCGACCGCCGAATAAGCATACTCGCTGACCGCAACGACGGGGAGGGGATCAGCTTCGAGAAGTCCGAGGTTCGAGCGAGGTGCGAGGACGACGCACTCTAGCCGGCGCAGGTGGTGCAGGTCGAGGTAGTGCCGTACACCAGGCATCTTTCTGGCACGCGCCGAGCGCGTTCGAAGCAAGTGAGCGGAGACGCAGCGTGAGGACGGAGCGAGAGAAGCGGAGAGCGGAGTTGTCGCTCGAAGCGGCTCATTCTCGCTTGTGGTGCGTAGCTGGGACACTCTCACGAACCTTCAAGCGTAAAGCGAAGCAAGCAGTCCGGAGACGAGGGAAAGGAACAATTCCTGGATCCCTGCCTCGCGAAACGAGCGTCCCATTGCGATTCCAAAGGCCTCAAAACAGCGCAACGACCTGATCCACATCCGCTCCAACATCACCTGCAAGTCCCTCTCCCGCATCGTCCGCCCTCGCACGCTCCTCATCGTCCGAAGTCGTTGCGCCATCTCCCGAAGTCGCAGACGCGACATCGTCGTCTTCTGCCGCGTCTTCGCCGTCTGCACCGCCGTCCGAATCGGCGAGAACGTTCTGAGGTGAGGGAGGAAGATCAGGCGGCGAGGGAGGTGCAGAGTCGGGCGGTAGGGCGGGAGCGGGGGCGGTCGAGGTCGATGCGGTGGGTGCGGCTTGCGAGCCGATAGTATGGGCGGACGTCGAAGCTGAAGCGTTGTGCACGTCTGTTGCGCCGGCTGGAGTCGAGGTCGAGGCGGGGGGAACCCCATGCTGAGACTGGTACGCCTCGCTGCCGCCATCCTGGAAGAGCTGCTCGTCCGAGACCGCGCTCCTGCCCTGCGCACCCGTCGCACGGCGCCTCAGCCCATCAGTTCCCTGGTCGAGAGGTCCTGCAACCGACGGCAGCACAGGCGGCTGGTCGAGGAACGCCCTCGCCGCCGCCGCCGCCGCCGCCGCCGCGACTCTCCGCTCCGCCAACAACCTCTCGCGCTTCTCGAGTGCCCTCTTTCTCTTCCGCTCCACCTCCGGACTGAGCGTCCCGACGAACAACACAACCGCCACACAGACATTCCGCACGACGCGCTTCAACGCCTCGTAGCGCTTTTCGGCTGCGGTGCGAGGCGGAGGCGGAGCAGGCGCGATGGGTCGGCCAGCGATGAAGCGTGGCGAGAGACCGAGTTCGCGCGCTTCGGCAACGAGTCCGACGGCGGCGATGAGGTTGATCCAGTATTTCGGTGAGAGGCGCGAGGGCAGCTCGCGGTGTCGACGAGCGCGGTCATGGGCGTTGGCGGGGTGGCGGGCGCGGCGGACGAGCGCGGCGGGAGGCTGGGGCGCGCCGGGCTGCTGAGGAGGAGGTGCGGGACCAGGCTGCGGTTGTCCTGCCTGCACGTCGCCCGGCGGCTGTTGCGCCTGAGCTTGCGCCTGATGCGTCCTCGCAGCTGCCCTCAACGCGCGCCTCCTCTCCCTCTCCAGCCTCTCGCGCTCCCTCTCGCGCTGCAACCTCCTCCTCCTGATCCCGATTCCCTCCCAGACGACCCACAGCGCCGCCATCGCGCCCAGAATCATCCTCTTCGTCGGACTCGCGTGTCGTCCAAAGATCCACAGCAGGAAAGCGAGTTTGAGCGAGAGGAGGAAGAGGGGAATCAGGAAGGAGAGGATCACGTCGAGGTTGATGATGACCGACAGTGTCGCACGGCGGCGAATCTGCGCGCCTTGAGCGAGAGGATGCATCGGGCGGCCGGCAGCGCCGGGAGGGGCGTTGAGGAAGCCGAGTTGGGCCAGTCGAGCGGCGGCGAGGGCATCGGGTGCGTTTGGGTTCGCGCCTGGGGCGGCAGCGACAGGCGGTGCGCCGGATCGAGGGGCGGTTGCGCGACCGTAGGCGAGAGCGGGGACGCCGGGAGACATGGTGAGGAGGAGCTGGAGCATCGTCGTCAGGCAGTGCTGGACCGTCTCGGTGCGGGTGTGTTGGAGGACAGCGGCGAGAGGCGGGTGAGATGGGCGGCGATGCGGGTCTGGTGGCGTGTGAAGGAGGTAGGGCAGGCCGCTGTGTAGACCGAAGCAATTCGCGCATCAGTCTCTATCGCAGAAAGCGACCGGACCGAACGCAAGGCTTTTCGACGGACTCACCCAACCTGGACGATCTGGAACTCCTCCTCCACCCGCTCGACCCCGTCCACAGCCTCGTCACCGGCATACAGCTTCCTCCACTCCGCCTCCCTCTGCTCAACCTTCTCCTCCACAATCCTCCAAACCCCAACCTCTTTCAACATCCGCTCAACGTCCTCGACTCCTTCGCTCGTTGAAGGAGCGGTAAGGGCGCGAGTGTAGTGCGCATGCGCTTTCTGGAGGTTCAGGAGGAGCAAGGCGCGCTGGAGAGGGAGGAGCCGCTGGAGGTGAGCGATGTAGGTCGTGTAGGGCGAGACGGGGACGGCAGGCGAGGCAGCGGACGTAGGAAGAGTTGCTGCAGCGGCGGCGGTGGCGGCGATGGAGGAAGTCGAGGCGACGGGTTCGGGCAGGGAGGGAGGCGGGACGATATAGGCTGGCGAGTAGTGCAGTTCCTCGGGAACAGGGACCGTTGCGGCGGGTTGTTCGACAGGCTCAGGCGGTTGTGCGGCTGGTCCGTCTCCCAAAGCGGCCGCCTGGTCCGAAGAATCTGCAACGACCGCCGGTTCTGCCGCTGCGACTTCAGCGCTCGCAACCACCGCAGGCGGCTCAGTCGAAGCTCTTTCCTCCGGTTCCACAGGATCCGCATGCTGGCGCAGCTTGTCGAGTACCGAAGGACGGGCGACGACGTGAAGCGTGAGAGGGGCGGAGGGATCAACCTGCGAAAGCAAGCGGTGTCAGCGATTGACTTTGCCGGTGCACCTCGACTCGGCAGAGTAGCATCTGCGTCGTCCCTCTATCGAACCCTCTAGCCGTACAGTTCCGAGCAAGCGAACTGGACGCACCTTCCTCTCCTCCTCAAACACCTCTCCCAACCGCTCCGCGTCCCTCAACCTCCTCGCCCCCTTTGCCAGCCCCAGCGCCTCTCCCTCCTCCGCTCCAAGTCCACACCGCTCTACCAAGCCAGCCTTGAGGTCTGCGACTGTCGACGAGGGCGAGGAGGGGAGAGTGAGATGCGAGCCGCCTGGGTCGATTGGGGAGGGTGGGAGGTGGATGCGGATGGACAGGGCGGTCGTCTCAGGGGTGGCCATCCACTCTAAGCTCGCGTGTCGTCGTCGATGGGGGACACCCTCTGAACAGGTCGAGGTGGGGTCGAAGCGATGACGAGCGAGGGGACTGAGGGAACGTGGCGGGTTGAGGCGACGTGTGTAACGGTCTAGCAGTCGTACGAAGCAGGCAAAACAGCCGCGAGCCTGTCCTGCGAGGATGAGCGAATGGACGAGGCGAGAGAAGCGGGTCGAGCGAGGCGACGAGGACGAGCGGCGGGCAAAGTCGGTCGTGGGCCTTCCTGGTCCTACAAACAAGCTGAGAACACGCTAGCAGTGCGCTCTCTAGCTCGGCGAGTCCAACGGGCAAGGGCGAGAGCCAAACCGAAGCGATTCTCTCTCCCTTCTGCGCGCCAACGACCTAAGAAAGCGTGAAAGTGCGTTGCAGCCCCCTCCAGCGTCCGAAGAGCGCACAGAGGAGAAGGTGGACGACGTAAGAAAGTGAAACGAGAAGAGGGGAGGACGATCAACGTCCGGGTAAGAAGATAGGCAAGGAGCAGCGGCGAGCGCGCTCGACAAATGTGCGTGGTGCGTGTTGCGTGCGAAGAATAGAAATGCGAAATGTGCAGCGAGAAGAGTGAAAGAGGAATGGAGGTCGTGAGTGTCGTGTGCGTGAACGAGAATGGGGTATGCTGAGGAGGAAACGAGAGTGTCTGTTTTTGCAAAGGCGAGAGGACGGGGTAGGGCATCGGCCGGCGACGCGATGGGAATGGTGTGAGAGCTTAGACGAATTGCTGCGCGACGAGAGCGGAGGACAAGGTCAGTCTCCGTTGTGAGCGAAAGCGGTCTTGGTCGACGAGAGGAACGCACCCAGGTGATGTCGCTGCGAGCACCCGAGCAGGAAATTGGAAGCCGCGGACACAGTCAGCATCAACGCTGAGGAGCGCAACGAAGCAGGACTCACAAAACACCCATCGAGTCCGTCCCTCCCAAAGCCTTGTACGCTCCCACACTCAAATCAAGGCAACTCGCGTTGTTGCTGTCGCACACGATTAGCTGATAAGCAGATGGAAAGGAAGGGAAGGAGGTGGAGACGAACCAGGTAGGGCACGAGTCGGCGACCTTTGCGGTGATTGACTGGCCCGTGTCGGAGCGGGTGATCTTGACGCTCTGGCCGCAGTGAGAGCCGCCGGCGTACGTCCTACCGGTAGAAGTCCCCCGTCAGCGAGCGAGAGGCGGGCGAGGAAAGAGAGGACGAACGAGGTAGGGAGCGCGACGATGTAGCTGTCGTCCGAGTTGACTTGGCCGCAGTTACCTGCGACGCCGTTCTCTGCGAGCGATGTTGACCACTTATGAGCACCTCGCTGTGGTCGATACGAGTGGAAAGGGAATACACGCACGGTAGAAGAACGTCGCGATCCCTCCAGTGTAGACCTTCCCACCACCGCTCGAACCACCGTCTCCTCCGCTCGAAGAGGTCTGAGTAGCCTTCGCAGCAGCGGCAGCGGACGACGAAGAAGCCCAGGCTGCGTCGGCGGAAGACTTTGAGGCGGCTGCTGCGGCGGCGGCGGCGGAGGAGGAGGAGGCCCAGGCTGCGTCGGCGGAGGACTTGGAGGCTGTTGCGGTTCGACGCGCTGCATGAGCATCTCTCCATCTCCGCTGAAGGACGAGGAGAGAGAGATTTGCCGCGAGGCGGGACGCACCAGCGGCAGCAGCGGCAGCGGAAGAAGACGACGAAGCCCACATCTTGTAAGCAGCGGCCGACGAACTCGCTGTGACGTACCCAGCAGATCCGATCCGTCAACTCGTGCTCTGGCAAGCAGGAAGGAGGAGGAGGAGGACGTACAAGCCCAAGCGGCGTCGGCGCTACTCTTGGAGGCGGCAGCGGCAGCAGCGGCAGCGGACGAGCTCGCTGTGATCGAATGCCCGAACTCTCATCTTGTCAGTTCCTTCCAACGCGAGGAAAAAGACGAGAAAGGAGGAAGGAAGGCACGACGCACATGCCCAAGCCGCATCAGCGCTACTCTTCGACGCCGCCGAAGCCGACGCAGCGGAAGCCGAGTCCCACGAGCTCGTCGTCGTCGTCGCGGAGGTCGTCTGCTTCGCCTGCGTCGTCGGAGCCTGGGTAGTCGTCTGAGCCGGGGACGAGGTCTTCGCGGCCTGAGTCGTCGTAGTTTGCGCGACGGCGGCAGGCGAGTTGGCGGAACTCGAAGCCGCAGCTACGACCTTTCCCGCGCCCGACTGGACCGCGGACGACGAAGGGATCGCCACGCCGCTATCGACAAACTCCATCACCACTCCCACCTCACCACCCTCCAAGTCCCCTCCGAGCGCCTCGAACGCCGCCTTACTCATCGCCGTATAGGAATCCCTGTCGCTCGCTCCTACGACGCGCGCGGTGAGGGATTTGCCGGTCGAGGGGGCGGACAGGGTGAGGGATTGGTTGCAGAGCGGAGAGGGGGAGGAGGGGGTGGGGTAGAGTGAGAGGGGGAGGGCGAGGACATAGTCGGTGTCGCTTCATGTCCCGTCCGAGAACTCGTCAGCGAGGAAGAAGGAGGAAGGAGTGGGAGGGAAGCGCACGAGATGACTTCTCCGCACGACCCGATCCATCCGGCTTCAGCCCACCAGATCGCGGTCGACGTGTATTGCTTCTTCTTGTCCAAGGTGTTCGACGACGACGAGGTGGTGGTGTTCGTGGTGGAAGAGTTGGAGGGGAGGGAGAGGACGGCCGCGCCTGCTCGAGACGAAGGAGACGTGCGCGAGAGCGAGAGCACGATGGCCAGAGACGAGCGAAGAAATGTCAGCACGCGTCGTCGTGGAAAGGAAGTCGACCCGGACGGGAACTCCGCCGCCCCCTCCTCTCGTGACCCTTCTCGAAAGAAGATTCGCACAGAACGCACCTTCGGCCCTCCTGACACGCCTCACCATCCTCCTGACCATCCCACCATCACCAATCACATGGCGCTTGGCGAGTCCCTGCGCGTGCGAGCTGTGTCCATGCGAGGAGGCGAGGACGGGCGAGGTGAGTGAGGCGGCGGTCGCTGCGAGAGCGAGGGCGAGCGTAGAGCGCATGGTCGAGCTTGAGTCGTGGATGTGGGTCGGGCGAGAAGAAGGGCCGAGGGTCGGGTGGCGAGAAGAATCTTCGGGAGAGAAAGGAGGTGGGTGGTTCGGGCGAACAAAGGGTCCCCTCGAGTTCGAGTCAAGCGAGTGTGTCGAAGCGAGTGCGCGGGTGGTCCGACGAGCGAGTAAACAAAGCAGTCTCGCGCGAACAAGTGGCAAGAAGAAGAGAGAGAAGCGAGCGAGTCGGAGACTGCGCAAGTCGAGTTGGCCGATGTTCCCACGGCGCACGCTCCTCCGCTCTCCTCTCGCCTCCTGGGCGGGTGGAAAGTGCACGGCGTCACCAGTGCGAGTGTGTGCGCGTGCACGTGTGGTCAATGAGCCGTGCGAAGCGGTGTGGGAGCGAGGACGACCGCGTGTTGAGCGAGCGTTCGACGCTGTCCGTTGGAAGCGAGAGCGCGGGTTGAGTGAGCGGGTCTATAAGCAGTGCGTCATCGTTTCACTGAGTCTGGTGGCGTTCAGTCTGGCCAGCAGCGCACGGCAGCACGCGAGTCGAGCGAGTGAGAGGGAGAGAATAGGACTCGTTGTATTGGATTACAATGGAAGTGAATACAAAGTTAAGGAATACAAAGTTGAATACAACTCGGTTTGTAATCTCGGTTGCAAGTGGCGTCCCTCCTCCGCCTCGACCCATTTCCAACTCGCTCTCCTTAACTGTTACAACCCAGCTTACAACAGCTTGCGAGTCCCGGTTACGATGACAGGACGCTCACGCTCATCGACGCTCTCCTCGACCCGCTCGCCCGTCTCGCACGACCACCAACCCCTTCACCCCGCGCCCACTCACTCGCCCTTCGCAGCACACCCCTCCCACAACCCTTTCGACACACACGACGAACCCGTAGTAAAGAGCTACAGGAGCGAACACTCGCTCAGGACTCTGCGGGCGCCAGGAGGAGGGGAGGACAGCGACGACGAGCGCGAGGGCGGTCAACGTGCGGTTCGAGGTTCCGACGAGCGTGCGCGCGCGGATCGGGCGAACGGGTTGCAAGGGAGACGAGTCGGACCGCAGTTTGTCATCGACCTCGCGCCCACGACTGGCGAGGGCGCGATAACGGGTGGAGCAGCGTCGGGAGGACGCCCGCGAGCGACGACTTTCGGAGGAGTCGAGTTGCCGCCCAGCCCGAATCCGGCTCTCCAACGCACCGCAGACGACACGAGCGACGAAGACAAGCCCACGCCGCGTCCGGGACTGAACGCGCGCACCCGCTCAACCTCCGTCTCGTCCGTCTCGTCCCTCCGCTCGCTCGACCCCTCCCTGCACCTCGGGGGCACGACCTTTGCCGAGCGTCGACCACTCCTCTACGCCTCCCTCCAGGCTGCCGCCATCCTCGTCGTCTCGGCGCTCGGCATGTACCTCGTCTTGAAGGTCACCCTGCCGCCGATCGACGACGGCGACAGGGAAAAGGTCAAGCTCCCCAAGAGCTTTGACGACTTGAAAGAGTTGAACGAGGTCTTGCAGGTGCGTGCGGGCGGGCGGGCGCGCGCGGAGATGCCTCGCTCCGTTTCTTGCGAGCTTTGAATCGGCTGACGGTTGCCGCCCGCTGCTCTCCAGGTCTACCGCGACCGGAATTACTACCGCGTAATGGGCTGCTTCGTCATCGTCTACCTCTTGTGCGTCGCGCGGTTCCGCTCCCGTTTCTCACTTCTCCCGCGAGACTAATCTCCCGCTCGCTCCACTCCGCTCGCCCCACTCGCGCAGCCTCCAAGCCTTCTCCATCCCAGGCTCAATGTACCTCTCGATGCTCGGCGGAGCGCTGTTCGGCGTCTTGGTCGCCTTGCCGCTCGTTTGTTTCGTGAGTCCGCGCTTTCCCTTCCCCTTTCTCCGCCTCTCCCTCGCCTCCTCGACGCTCGAACGCGCGCTAACCCTCGCTCACTCGCACGCAGTGCGTAGCAACAGGCGCACTACTCTGCTACCTCCTCTCCGCCCTCCTCGGTCCCTCAGTACTCGCCAACTCGGCCGTCTGGCAAGCCCGTGTCGAGGCGTGGCAGGAGCGCGTCAGGGGTCACGAGAAGAATTTGGTGTCGTATTTGATCGTGCTCAGGTGCGTTTTTTCGCGCGTCCTTCACTCGAGGGATCTTCTGGCGCATGGGAGGAGACTCGAGAACTAAGCCTTCACGCTTCGGCGCACGCAGGATCGCCCCACTCCCGCCGCACTGGATGCTCAACCTCGCAGCACCGCATGTCGGTGTCAGCGTCTGGAAGTTCTGGCTGTCGACGTTCCTCGGTGCGCACACTTCCACTTCCGCTCACCTTCTTTCCCTGCGCATTCTCTCTGTCTCTCCTCGCTCTCCAGCTCTCGCGCGACGAGAGGCAAGGCGCGAACACCGACGACGACAAGCTCGCTGACGCTCGCCCCTTTGCGTCGCGCAGGCGTCGCAGGCGTCTCGTACATCCACACCCAAATCGGCACCACGCTCGACCAGATGGCCGGATCGGACGATCTGCATCTCGTCACGTGGCAGAATGCGTGTGGGCTCGGTGGGAGTGCGTTCCCTTTCTCTATCTCACGCGGATGCGGATGCGGAGATGGACGCTGACTTCCGCTTTTCCGCTCCCTTCTCCGGCCTTCACCTCACTCTCGCTCTGCCTCGCCATCGTCTCGCCCCGCCTCGCTCCGCTCACGCTCGCAGTCATAGTCGCCGTCCTCATCCCCGTTTTCCTCCGCCGCCTCTTCGCCGCCGACCTAGCCGACGCAGCCCAAGACCCCTCCACCACGTCTTCCTCGCTCCCGCCTACCTCGCGCGTCTCGCTGGATTTGGAGAGCGGTGGGAGGTTGGGCACGCCGAGGGAGTTGCTGGATGGGACGGTGAGGAGCTCGACGGATGGGAGTGCGAGGGTGCGGCGGTATGACGAGGAGGAGGAGGAGGAGGACGAGGAGGAGGGGGCGCGGGGTGAGGACGAGGTGAGGAAGGCGTTGTTGAGGCGGTGACTCTGTGCGCCACGAGCTTCCTCCGCAGCTTGTTTGTCCGTCTAGACTTTTGTTCCCCCCTCGTTCTGGTCTCGTCTCGCTCGCACCTTGTTTCGTGTACCACTCTAGATCCCGCTTCTCGCTCGCAGATTGATGCCATGTAGCCCGTTACCAGCAGCACCAGCCTCGAAGGGTTCGCCGCGTCGCTTGAGCGCCAACTTCCGCGAGTTGCTTCTCATCCCCCTCGACAACGCTCACTCCGCTCAGAGGGGCTTGCTCAGCTTACGAGGTCCTTGCTATCGGATGTATCGACGCTCTTTACGCCTCGCTCGCCCGACCTGCTCCCGCCCACCGCCGTCGCTCGACCTCGAAATCCAGGTGCGTCTCCCTCGTTCACTCGGCTCGTACACGACGTAGGGCGGGACTGGGCGAATGCGAGGGCGGTATTCGAGCTCGCTGGAGGACTGCGCGCTAGCTGGACGGCGTAACAAGGCTGTCGGAAGCGGGCACGAACATCCGACAGCTCCTCCTCGCGCCTGGACTCGACTAGCGGAAGCGGGAGTCGCAGGAGGGCCAGCGCTCTGGCAGCGTGTGTAGAGGACGGTGCTGATGTCGCCCGCTTGCTCCCGCAGCAGGACTTGCCGTTCAGCGACGTTACGCTCCGGTGTGTCCGCTCTCGTCCGTTCTCTTTCACTTCTCGCTCTCGTTACCGGTTCTGGACGACCGCTAACACGCTCTAATTGCACGTACAGGTTTACAGGCGCCTCTCGAGCGTGCACAGCCGGCTTGCCTGTGCGTCTAAGTCTCGCTGAACTTTGTTCCGCTCGGGACTTGTCGCTGACCTGCTGCTCTCCGCCGCCGTCCTTCCGGTTCCACCTGTCTCGCCAACACCCTCACCGCACGACGCACCTACAACACCCCGCCCTGTATCAGTTTCGGCGCCTTGCAAGACCTTTCGCCAAACCTCCTTGCTCAGCCTTTCTCTCGTCTCGGCCGTGTTTGAGCTTTGCGAGGCAACTCTCCAGGCTCCGTGTCCTTGTGCGCTGCTACAGTCAATGCTGCACCGCGTACTCTGTCGTCCGAAGCTTGTTCTGCGGGCCTTTCTGTCCGGCTCTCACCTTTGCTTGCGTTTTCTCCCCTTTACCGCCGCTTCAGCCGGACGCGCTTCCGCTAGTGGCGTCCTCTGACCGCTCGCTTGCTCTGAGCGTGTCCCTGCGCTCAGAAGCGAAAACTTGGCCCCAACTTGCTGTCTGAAGGCGAGGCTGACCTCCTCAGCCTTCCTTTCGCTCTCCAACTGAGTCTGTTCCGCTTCCTGCAGCTTGAGACGCTCTCACAAGGTTCAGAGGAGGGACAAGGTGGAGAGTTGGAGCAGGGAGAGTGGGAGGAAGAGCTGGAGACTGACCACTCTCTGTCCTCCTTCTCCTCTCAAAGTCAAGCTGACTTGCTTTTCACACAGGCTCAACACAGTCGTCAAGAGCACCACAAGAGCAGTGCTGTCGCTCTCTGCAAAAGCTGTTAGTTCACGTTCTCTCCCTCAGACTTGGCTGAGAAGGAGGGGAGGAGGGACTGGACCAGCTCTCTCAATTTGCAAGCTGCTGACTTGGTTCTTTCCCTTCCTAGTAGCGCAGGGAGTGTACCCAGCGGGGCACGGTGTTTGAGGGTGAGTTGAGCTGGTTTTGGCGGACTTGGTCTCACTTTTCAGGCAGAGGAGGAGGGCAGGGTGGGTACAGCTCACTCAGTAGGGGCAGGACTGCACTGAGAAGTCAAGACCGGTCTCAAAAGGTGCGGTGGAGGAGGTTGAAGAGTAGGAAGAGTCAGTAGGAGGACAGGCTGGACTTGAGCAGCTCTCTTTCCCTCGACTTGCTCAGGTGCTTCCCCTACACGTCCCCTCAAGCTGACTCGCTTAGGGTTAGGGTTAGGGTTAGGGT